>NC_089804.1:37158463-37403463 GCF_029633855.1 Hoplias malabaricus | reverse complement strand
CTACCTGGAATCACTGGGCGCAAGGAAGGAACACACACTGGAGGGCGACACACACTCACACTCTCACACCTATGGACAGTTTTGAGTCACCAATACACCTACCAATGTGTGTTTTTGAAAAATGGGAGGAGCACCCGGAGAAAACCCACGCAGACACAGGGAGAACACACCACACTCCTCACAGACAGTCACCGGGAGGAAACCCACACAGACACAGAGAGAACACACCACACTCCTTACAGACAGTCACCTGGAGGAAACCCACACAGACACAGGGAGAACACACCACACTCCTCACAGACAGTCACCTGGAGGAAACCCAAGCAGACACAGGGAGAACACACCACACTCCTCACAGACAGTCACCTGGAGGAAACCCACGCAGACACAGGGAGAACACACCACACTCCTCACAGACAGTCACCCGGAGGAAACCCACGCAGACACAGGGAGAACACACCACACTCCTCACAGACAGTCACCCGGAGTGGGACTCGAACCCACAATCTCAGGTCCCTGGAGCTGTGTGACTGTGACACTAACCTGCTGCACCACTGTGCCGCTCTATTTGAAGATGATGAAAAATGTAATGTTTTTATTAAGGGATTTTCTAACTTTTGGTGCCGAAACAATGTCTTCCCATCTGTTCTTCAACAGACGTTGGACAATGGCCGTGAGGATTTGATGGCATGAGGACTGGAGGCATCAGTGAGGTCAGGTATTCAGCTCCACTCCTCTAACACTCCTCTAGTTCAACTCCTCTAGCAGGTACTGGATGGAGCTGGATGACTAGCTCCACTACTGTACTGCCTTGACATGACAGCTGGAATGCATATACTCAGCGTACAAATAACCAGCTTCAAAACCAGAACAGACCCAGTGACACAGCACAACAGTGTGTGTTTGTGCCAGGAATTTATCACACTGTGGGGACCAAATCCTGTTTACACACTGACATTGAGGTGGTTTGTCTTCCTTGTGGGGACCACCAGCCGGTCCCTACAATGTTGTCATTACATTTTAATACATTTTAAGGCAAAGGCATGTTTAAAGCTTGAGCTGGGGTTAATGTTACGCTAGTAATTCCTATGGAAATGTTAATGGTAAATTTCCACAAAAACGAATGGAAGGCTATGTAATGTCCCCACAATTCACAAATACAAGATTGTCTCAGAAAATGTGTTTTCTTATTTGAAAATAGAGAAGTCTGTGTCAACTCAGCTGTCCAAGTTTAACACACACACACACACACACACACACACACACACACACACACACACAGTACAAGCTGACAGCAGCAGTTTACTGAGAGTGCTCTTTAATAAAAGCGCCCTCCGGACCAACGCTGTGATAAAAACAAGCTGGATGACTGAAGACACCCGTCTGTCTCTGAAAGGGAGGATGACAGCTTCCACAGCAGCAGTGGAACTTGCCAGAAAACATCACTCTGGCTTATCACTGCATGAAGCAACAGGGAAACATGAGGAGAAAAAAAGAGGGATATATAATAAATACACAGCACTCTCTCTCTCTGACACACACACACAATCACACACACAGACACACACACACACACACACATTATTTTCATCCACACAATATTAAAACACTCTGCTATCTCTTGTATTAGCAGCTGTGGAAAGAAGGGAAGTGTTGTTTGTAAATGTTCTAGGGGATATGTTAGAATTCATGCAAACACACACACCAACAATCAGCTTGAAGAAAGGTCAGGGCATCCTGAGCAAAAAGAGTATCCAGAGTATTCTTCAAAACTCATGCACTATGTGGTGAGAAGTTAGTGGACACCTGCCTGTCCAACATTTATAAAATAAATGAATAATCATAAATTCATAATAAAGTGTTTTAACAGGCAGTGTGTTCCTCTTTGCTGCAGTAACAACTTCTACTCTTCTAACAAGGCTTTACACCAGATTCCAAAACATTTTCGGACTTGCTCCCAATGATCGAGAAGTAATTCTGAATAATCCACATCAATTCAGCTCATTCTAAAGGTACTGCCCGCATGGATGGATGTGGACCACTTATGCGTAGCTCTCCACAGGTTACTACAGGACCAAGCGGACAGGTAATAACTAATGAGCCACCACGATCAGTCTGGTCACATATGCTGTCTCCAAGGCCTATGGTACATCAGAGTCCTTAGACTCTGGTGTAGGCTCCGGACCCACCGCGACCCTGAACTGGATAAGCAGTTACAGACAATGAGTGAATGAATGTTTATTATTCCTACGTTAGCCACTCCCATTTTAGGTTCTGTGGGTTATAATATGGAAACTTACATTAGGGCAACATGTCAATTACATGTCTTAAATTTAGCACAGTGCGATTTACCAAGGCTTCAATGAACAGGAACTTACAGAAAAGTCACATACAGGGTTTTAAAACAGAAAATGAATATTCTCAGGTGTATATTTAATCTAGATTTGCCTTTAGACCTCTGCATCTGAGTCCACTGGGGTTTAGTGGAAATCTCTGGACAGTCCTGGAAGGAGCCCCTTGACTGAGCTCCCCAGGTCAGAGGTGATAGAGGCCGGCTTTGTTGTCTAGTCATGAAGGAACTGGTTCTAACATCACTCAGACATGTGATGAGCTGGGGTTACATTTCTCAGATGTCCAAATGGACCTTGGATCAACATCCACGTTTCTTACACTGTAGATGGCCGCTCTGCACTGATCCTAGATCAGAGCTAAAACGTTTTAAAGTAGAAGTGTAAACAGAAGTGAAAGGTCAGTGAGTCTGTTGTAGGCAACTGTAATTCTTTTTTAAATGATAAATAAGATGAAGCAAATATTTTTCAGTCCAGTTCTGGAGCCTGGACGGATATCTAACAGATACTATACAGTATATTGATCAACTATAATGTTAAAATCACCCCATTGTTTCAATATTAAGCTTCAATGACCAAACAGGAGCACTGTCTTTCTCCAATTACAGACTGTAGTCTTGAAACTGTTGCTATTCATACTCTGTTTTCCCCCATTCACCCTGTTCTCCAATGGGCAGGACCCGCACAGGACCACCACAAGGCAGGTACAGTAACACTTGCGTGGTGGTGGTGTGTTAGTGTGTGTTGTGTTGGTATGAATGGATCAGACACAGCAGTGCTCCTGGAGTTTTCTGTCACAGAACTAAGAATGGTAAACCAACCAAAAATACCCAGCCTACAGTGTCCTGTGAGCAGCATCCTGTCTCCGCTGAAGGAGGACTACAAGGTGGAAGGACCTTGCAAAGTAGGTGAGGGCAATAGAGTGGTCAGAGTGTGGGCACAGTTTTTACAAACTCAGCTGGGAGAAACGGGGCTAATAAAGTATGCAGAACCACAGAGTCTACAAAGGGAGATTTACTCACGTTTATTCCAGTTGTTCCCAGATATTTATCCTCAACCTTGTATAACATCTCGTTTTCCATCCCTTCAGTGGACTTTCTGTTGCCCACTATAAATGGCAGCTGGGTGTTGGATGATGGATTGAACCCAGTTTTAAGACCCAGACTCTCGTCGTGGGAAAGAAAACTGAAAACAAAGCAACGTCTGGATATCTGCTTCTGAAGTGATCAGTCTGAGTGACACAGAATCCCTGTTTCTCAGGCATTAGGCAGGGAATTCCAAAGCATTGCTTTTAATACATTTGGAACATTTTGGTGAGGATTTGATGGCAAAGAAAACACTGGAACATCAGAAATGCCAGGTACGGATGATGGATAAATAGTTCTAAGTCACTAGCACTGCTCCAACTCATTTCAGAGGTAATACGTTTGGTCTAACTTCTATAATAAAGCAGTTTGGAGGCTTTGGAAAGTTATGAATTGTTTTATATCATCCAGCAAAACCTGTTTTTTTTTTTAATTGACCCCATTAAAATCCCTCATTAACAAAGAAATCATCAAGATATCAGGTGAATTATCCAGTTAATAATAAAATGACGGTGCTAGCTTTGAAAGAGTGGCTATTATATTTTATGGAGACCCAAGAGAAGAGCCAGAAGTGCAGTAGGTCAAAGGCAGAGGAGTGATATCAGCACTGTGTTATGAAATTGTGTTTCTCAGAAGACATAAGAGAGCGACACAGCTCTCTTCCTTAGCTCCTCCCACATTACCAGAGCCCCCGACAAAACAAAGACTCCACCAACTCTCCTGAACCAAGACATACTTAGAGACTGCAGACGTCACTGAGCTGCCAGCCAACCACAACACACACTGGCTCTTACGCATGGTGAGGGATTACACACACTTCACTGCAGCCTGTGTAACGTCACTCTAAGGCTCTGAAGGTAACTGTGAGTACATTGTGTAACTGTGTGTGAATAGGAAGTCTTCTTTAATGTGCGATTCATCCTCACGCTTGCAGTAAATGGAGCTGGAAGAACATCCTGCCTCATGTCCTAACATTTTTGATTACACACAGTACCTCATTTCCTTCAGGATGTCGTCTTCTTACTCATGATTATCTGTAGCATGCATTAATGATGAATGTTATGTATAAGGCAGCATTAATGAGTACATATCCAAATATGAGTAATGATTTATTAAAAATATGGTTATGAATTACAAGAATGACATTTCCCACAGTGTGTGTGTGAGTGTGTGCTGTGTCATTTCGCCCCACATCAGCAGGAGTTCTGATTGAGACCCGTCCCAAGGGTTACGTCACTGGCCTTTGTCCGGTAACACTAGTGAGCATGCTCACTGTGAGTTTCCCACAGAACTGAAGTTCTCTGGCACTCATCCTGCTGTTTACTTTCCCTCCCTGCCTCCCTTCCCCTCTCTCTTTATTTCTTTCTCACTCACTCTTTTTACTACTATCTCATCCTCGTCACTTCCTGTCCCGTCACTGGACCCGGCACCAGCTACTGTTGTCCTGCCCCGGACATCCCGTGAGTACTTTCTCCGTGCCATTGGCCACGTCCAGTACACCCTTGGGGCATCTCAACACAACCACGAACAACACACAGACATCCATTGCCCTGGGACAATCACCACACCTTCAATTCACAAACACACGCCACTCCTTGGAGGATGTGAGTCCACTCCTTGTCCTGGCGACTGGTCAGAGAGGTGGAGGAAGGGATACTCACCTTTTTACTGAAAGAGCTAATGACTAGACACTTTACCTTGCGGCTGTGTTACTCATTTATTGTAATAAAGGTGTTCAAAAAAAGTCACCAGAACAAGGCCATTTACTCTTAACAAAAAGGCTTCTATTGACTACCAAAAATGTGGGCTATTTAGTACCAAAAAAGGTTTCAATATAGTGACACAAGTTTCTAACAAGTTCTCTGTGATAGTGAAGAGATATTTTAATATTTTACCATGTTGTCATGGTTTTATATTGTCACTGTCCAATTAAAAACATTTCTCCATTCTTGTTATTTAAACACAGCAGCTGTCCTTCACATCGTGTGAAAATTTCATGATGAATGAACCAATAGAAACACTCCAAAAATGACTTTTTACAATTGCTTACATTGAAAGTTAAGGTTTCTCCATTCTCTGGTAAATTGAGGGTTTTGGGAGGTACATGTTTTTAACCGGAGAGGGACGATATACAGTTCATGTTTTGTTGATATTTTACAAGAACATTTAATACTTTTTTTTTGCCAAATGTTTGCCCCTATCTCCTTTACCACACTCTTAGCTATTAACTAACTCTCCCAAACAAATACTGGAGACTGAAGGCGAGAGAATGCCAACCACTGTTTCTTTTCAAAAAGCCACTGGACAGCTCAACACACCGGAGGAGAGCGCCGACTGCTAGCCATCACTGCAAGCACTGTGAAGGGGAAGACAGAGGGAAGACAATGTAGTGTCATCTCACTCACTCAGAGTGATGAGTCTAATGATTAGAATATTCAAAATATATTTGCATAAAAACATACATGGTTTTACAGAGCACTAAAAGGAATCTGCTATTAATTCTAGTCAAGGACATGTATTTGTTGGTACTGTATAAACCTATGGGCTCAGTATAAACTATGAGACTCATTGTGTTTGGTATGTAGTTGTGAGAGTGAGGGATGTTTGTCAGATTCTTTGGAGCAGAAGGGGTTAACCCGACCATGGAGAAGAGTAGGAGGAGGAGGAGGATGTTTGGAGATGAATTAGTGGAAGGAAGCCCCTGTAGATGGAGCAGGACGATCAGGGGAGCGTCCTGAAGAAAGAAATACTGCTCAGCCAAGTGTGTCACACTCCTCAGGAACAAAGATACAGAGTCGGTTGCATGACCTTAAGGTGTTAAACGAACGTGGAAACAACCAACAAGGTCAAGACCAGGGTGGGTGGACCTTCCTTAGCACACCATCTCACTGACAGCAGTCCAAGTTCAACATTTCTAAATACCAACATTTCTTGAAATTTCCATTTTTTATTAAATTATTTTTGTATATAAGTTTTGTACTTAATTATACAACAAATCTGTTTTAAAAAAGGAGTGGGAATGAAAGGAAATAATAAATATTTAAATAAATAGGAGAGAATTGATTTGCACGTGGATTTGATTTGCACGTGGCCACCATGCCACCGCAGGTAGTGTCGCAGTCACACAGCTCCAGGGACCTGGAGGTTGAGGGTTTGATTCCAGGTGACTGTCTGTGAGGAGTTGGTGTGTTCTCTCTGTGTCTGCGTGGGTTTCCTCCGGGTGACGGTCTGTGAGGAGTGTGGTGTGTTCTCTCTGTATCTGCGTGGGTTTCCTCCGGGTGATTGTCTGTGAGGAGTGTGGTGTGTTCTCCCTGTGTCTGCGTGGGTTTCCTCCGAGTGACTGTCTGTGAGGAGTGTGGTGTGTTCTCCCTGTGTCTGCGTGGGTTTCCTCCGGGTGACTGTCTGTGAGGAGTGTGGTGTGTTCTCCCCGTGTCCACGTGGGTTTCCTCCGATGCTCCGGTTTCCTCCCACAGTCCAAAAACACACGTTGGTAGGTGGATTGTCGACTTAAAAATGTCCGTAGGTGTGAGTGAGTGAGTGAATGAGTGTTGCCCTGTGAAGGACTGGTGCCCCCTCCAGGATGTATTCCCGCCTTGCCCCCACTGATTCCAGGTAGGCTCTGGACCCACCGCGACCCTGAACTGGATAAGGGTTACAGATAATAAATGAATGATTGATTTGCACATTTATTTGTTCTTATTATGTCCTTATTTTACATGTGACTCTAATGCTTTCTTGATATTAAACACTGTCCAGATTTAACTTATTCCTCCAAAACCTGGCCTCTTAATATGGGATGAACCTTTCTAAACTCTTAAAACCCAGTGCCATTGAAACTGAAGTTGGATATGGTCAAAAACAAGCCTTATTGTTGGTCTTGTCCTTTATATCTTTATTTTATTCTGTTCTGAAATAGATATATCAGCGTATATATATATATGTCTGCGTTGGATCTGGCTTTGGACAAATGCCCATTGCTCTTGTCTGTCAAGCTCTTGTGGATTTACAGTGGGAGATAAGAACTGGCTCAGGGACTAAGTCCTGAACGAAAAGACACATTTATTATACACTATTTGGAGTCTAGCATGGAGGACAGATTATCTTAATTTTATGATAACGTCCAGATTTTGGTCTTACTTTAGGAATAAACTTGGCACCCCCTGGTCTCTACTGGAGCTATTTAGATCATGAATCATTTCTTAACCTCAATCCAGGGGATCAGGGTTCATTAGAGCTGATTAATTATATTTTGTGAATAAGTTATATAAATAAAGCCATTACACACTGGGAGAAGATCCTGTCCAACACACTTAGATCCTGCAGACAGCTGGTAACCTTCATGATATCCACAGAACTCTCTGACGAATGCTGTATTTGTAATGGCTGCCTACTCACTATTCCGTACATTACTCACTATATAGTGCGCAATTATAGTGCACTGAATTTAGACGAGCAGTAAATGATTTTGGAAATGACCTTGTGGGATTTTAGTATGCAATGCACTGCATTATGGGTATCCACCATCTGTTTGAATGCACTGAAATTTGTTCACCGTTTTATGTACATGACTACAATGGTGAAACCCTAAAATAGTGCACTGCACAGTGAATATGGCACAGTTTCTGACACAGCCCGACATTCTCAGTGTCTAGCAGAATGGCTTTTCACATCCTGTAATGTGATTGGCTACATTTGCACACCTTAAGCCTCTCAATGGCATGTTAATTTTTTAAACTTACTATGGTTTTTAAATTGTTATTCCTCTGCTGTTGTTGGCTAGTTATCTTTTCATATTCACAATCCGATATTTACACTCTCATTGTTTAGTCTCCCTTACATCTATTCATTCATTATCTGTAAGTGCTTATCCAGTTCAGGGTCACAGGGGGTCCAAAGCCTACCTGGAATCATTGAGCACAAGGCGGGAATACACCCTGGAGGGGGCGCCAGTCCTTCACAGGGCAACACACACACTCACACATTCACTCACACACTCACACCTACGGACACTTTGGAGTCGCCAATCCACCTACCAACGTGTTTTTGGACTGTGGAAACCCAGAGGAAACCCACACAGACACAGGGAGAACACACAACACAGACAGTCACCAGGAGGAAACCCATGCGGACACAGGGAGAACACACCACACCCCTCACAGACAGTCACCCGGAGGAAACCCACGCAGACACAGGGAGAACACACCACACTCCTCACAGAGAGTCACCCGGAGGAAACCCATGCGGATACAGGGAGAACACACCACACCCCTTACAGACAGTCACCCGAAGGAAACCCACACAGACACAGGGAGAACACACCACACTCCTCACAGAGAGTCACCTGGAGGAAACCCATGCAGACACAGGGAGAACACACCACACTCCTCACAGAGAGTCACCCGGAGGAAACTCATGTGGACACAGGGAGAACACACCACACTCCTCACAGACAGTCACCCGGAGCTGTGTGACTGCAACACTACCTGCTGTGCCACTGTGCAGCCTACAACCTTATACAGCTTCCTTCATATTCTGATTGGCTAATGTAAATGTATCCATATTGTGCATGACAACAAATGGATTACAAGTTGTTATTATATATATTCTATACACTGTGGTCATGTGAAACAAGTGGGCCTGTGTAATTCTAACTAATTGCACATGTTGAACTACAGAAATAGATTTTCAGGTTGACGTTATCATGGCTTGGTTATACCCAGGATCATATTAAGGTGTAAAATGCAGGGGACTTTTAGGTTTAACACAGATAGCACTAGAAAATAAACACTTTGCTAACAGTTACTCAGATGTTCTGTTCCAAACGGAAATCCCCATAACAATCAACAGAGATCATCAAAAATCTGAATGCCACCCCATACTCTGGCTTGTGTTCACTTCTTTCATTCAGAACCCAGAGCTCAGGATGTTTCCGATTGTCTGTATGTCACTGAGCGTGGGCCTTCGACTCTTTGTCTGATGGCAAAAGAGCTTTGTCTCACCATAACAAAACAGCCAAACATTCAAAAGGAAAATCTCAAAACGGGGAAAAAAGACAAGGATTGTTTAGTGCTGGGCATGAGCTGATGACTTCTGTGGAAACAAAGCTGTGGAGTGCAGTGCTGTTGGGTCAAAACAATATCCTAAATACGACTTCTCTTACATCTACATGCAGTGATGAGTACACGTGTAACAATGTTTGCGTGAGTGTTTTGTTCTCCTTTACTGCAGTAACAGTTTCTAATCAATCTTCAAAGACTTCACACTAGACGTTGGAACATTGCTGTGAGTTTATTTTTTATTTTTTTTTAATGAAATCCAGCCAAAAGAACATTAAAAAGGTCAGGCACAGATGTTGCTTGCTTAGTTTTACATCACAGACACCACTGCAACTCATTCCAAAGGAGCATCATCCGTGCTGAAAACACAATGCCTCTAGAACCTGGTATTATCCCATTGCTAACAACTGGGATCAAGCATGGAAAATGTAGTGTCATGTGCAGCTGCTCCAGCGCGTCATTGCCATACATTAGGCCTGTAAATGACTGTTTACATTGCAGTGACTGAATTTTGTAAAAAGGGTTGTGGGACTTGCCTGGCATCAGGAAACACTCATGGTATGTCTTGTTGTTAGTGAACAGAACCCAGTAACTTTCTGAACAGTAACCCAGCGTGTAGCAGAGGTTGAGATGTGTATCTGACTCTTATCTGTAAAGTTAATTATGATTAGTTTTGTGGAGAACTTGTGTTATATTTGTTTCTGAGCAGCCTCTGAACTCTGACTGAGAAACCAGTGGAACTGATGCAACCCAGAACTGTGTTTCAAATGGAGCACCTGGATAAACACACACACACACACACACACACACACAAACAAACCAAGACCTCTTTTCATACAGCTCAGAAAAGTACAAGCCTAACATAAATATCCAGTAACAGCCACAATTGTTTTTATTTCTGCTGGTTGTTTGTGTTTAAGGAGTTTTAAATTAATTCAAATGTAAAATGTTCAAAATAGGATGGTAACACTTGAACTACATGTTAAAAATGTGGGCTTGGGAAACAAAAATTTACAAGTTTGAGTCCTTGGACTGGCAGGGAAAATGAAGATTGGGAAAGGAAAGGAACATTGTTTTCTCCTCAGTCAGCACTAACAGCTGAAGGGCGAAGTAAAGGGCTGAGTGGCCCAGTTGTCAACATTGTGGCCCTATGCCTTTTAGAGATAACCAGTTTGGTCCCAGGTCATCCAAATCAGCATTGTTTTCACTCCTCCCTACTCCTAATCACACAGCACAGGGTCAGCAAAAAGCAGGCATCTGTCAACTGATGTGACAGATCTGGGCAGTTTGCGCTCTCCTCCAGCACATTGTGCTGTCCGGTGATGTTGCCTTAGCAGCAGCAAATGGAGTATTCAATTATCAAAAATAAATACAAACCGGATTCCAAAAAAGTTGGGACACTAAACAAATTGAGAATAAAAACTGAATGCAATGATGTGGAGATGCCAACATCTAATATTTTATTCAGAATAGAACAAAGATCAAAAGTTTAAACTGAGAGAATGTATCACTTTAAGGGAAAAATATGTTGATTCAAAATTTCATGGCGTCAACAATTCCCAAAAAAGTTGGGACAAAGCCATTACCACTGTGTGGCATCCCCCCGCCTTCTTCTTACAACACTCAGACGTCTGGGGACAGAGGAGACCAGTTTGTCAAGTTTAGAAATAGGAATGCTCTCCCATTCATGTCTAATACAGGCCTCTAACTGTTCAATCGTCTTGGGTCTTCTTTGTCGCACCTTCCTCTTTATGATGCGCCAAATGTTCTCTATAGGTGAAAGATCTGGACTGCAGGCTGGCCATTTCAGTACCCGGATCCTTCTCCTACATAGCCATGATGTTGTGATTGCTGCAGAATGTGGTCTGGCATTATCTTGTTGAAAAATGCAGGGTCTTTCCTGAAAGAGATGACGTCTAGATGGGAGCATATGTTGTTCTAGAGCCTGAACATAGTTCTCTGCATTAATGGTGACTTTCAAGACATGCAAGCTGCCCATGGCACAAGCACTCATGCAACCCCATACCATCAGTGATGCAGGCTTCTGAACGGAGCGTTGATAACAACTTGGGTTATCCTTGTCCTCTCTGGTCCGGATGACATGGCGTCCCAGTGTTCCATAAAGAACTTCAAATCATGACTCATCTGACCACAGAACAGTCCTCTATTTTGCCACACTCCATTTTAAAAGCCCCCTGGCCCAGTGCCCTTATTGCAACTTGTCCCAACTTTTTTGGAATCCAGTTTGTAAATAAATAAAATCACGGTTGAACTGCTCTGGAGCAAGGCACATAACTCCTGAGGTAGCTGCCTGCTTCTATGGGTGTGTGTCCCAAGCTTGTATGTGCTATATCTCTATATAGTAGATTATCCTCAGATTTTGGCTGCCCCTGGTCTCTGTGGCCTCAGGCATTCAGAAGCTTGTGGGCACTGGCCCTAAAGGCATGGTAAGCAGTCCTTTCCTGGCACTCTGTATGTTGTCAGTTAATGACCGTAGCCCATGTGCTACAGCACAAATCAGCCCTCTTCTATCATATCCATCTATGGAAACAGACCACCATAGGACTCTCACTGTCCACATATTTGAATGGTCAGTGTGGTAATCTGAGAGATCTAAAGGCTGTGAGAAGAAAAATAAAGATCCAACCGAAAGTGATCCTTTAATCCAAACACATTACACACGTACTGTATCTCAGGCCGATGATGAGCCTGTATGAATACAGCTGCCTGTGATAAAGTGATCTGAGTCCCCGCTCTGCGACAGCAGCACCGTCAAACCCAACCTCCTCCTGGAATAAAATGAGACTCTGAGTGCTAAGTGAGAGCCTTTTTAGCACTTCAAACGAACGCTTCAGTCCAAACAGAAGGTGAGGTGTCTATATTCAATTGGGAGAGGTCACTTCTCTGAATCCAAAGAACAGAGCCAGGCCTCTTTCTCTGCTTTGAGAGCATGGCTGAGTGAAGGAGCTAAATACTGACTGATGAAGAGGATCCCAAAAATAAAATTTCCATACATTTCCATTTCTTACCATAAATTTAGGGACATGCATTTAAGGTGCACCCACTGTGGTCAAAGATGTTCAGATGGGCACACAGCGTAATACATGATATCATCTCCATAGAAAAGGATGAAGATGATTTAGGACGCTCTGGAGCAGCTGCACATGTTCTTACGCTCACCATGCCCAATGCCAAACATGGGCAAATGGGGTATAAAATCCCCCAGTGTTGGACCAAGGAGCAGTGGAAATGTGCAGCTCAGTCCAATAGTGATGGGATGCCTTGATTTACATTTGTGATCCCAAACTAAAACAGCTACTCTGTTGATATAATAGTTTATAGCTTCACATACCCACTACTGTAAATCACAGAGTCTATGAGTTATGAAATGTGTCAAATCAAACCACTGTCAAACCACTGTGTGAATTAGGCAGACAATTTGAAATATAGTTGGATCTCCCCTTTAAAATACTTGTGTGAATGAGTGTGTCTCTCAGAATACGTGTAGTGCTTTTTGTCACCAGCAGAGGGCATCATTCCACAACTGCCTCATTGAGATCATAGACACATTGACCCTAAAACAAGACTGAAACGCGTCTCACTCAAACGTGCATCTTATATCTGTGGCTGATCGGTGCTAAAAAAGAGGCGAGGAATCTTTATTCCATATTTGTTTTCCAAGCAAAATGACTTGGCACTTACTGTGAACAAACAAGTCTCTCTGATTTCAACAATGTTGTCGTTACATTGTTTCATCTGGTGTAGTTTGTTTAGTCTGTAGGGAGATTTAAACTTTAAGACAAAAACACACTCAGGTAGACACAACATTGTCAAAACCATTGTATTTCTGGTTTGTTTTCATTTTGGGGGTGAAACACTCTTGGACTCACCACAAGGTGGCACCTGTGATGTAATTGTTTGACTAAAGCAAAGCCTCCCTCTCTTTTTTCTCATCATAAAACCCCGTACTTAAAGTCAGTCAGGGATTTCAGAAGGACAAGCTCTAGCTCAGAACTTCAAATGCTAAAGTAGACTATAATGCTGCCTTCCACAGTGATGTAGAAGAAAGCTAGTGTGTTATTTTGCATTAATAATTAAGAGAAATATCCAAATCCTACCATTCATTCATCTTCTGTGACCATCCTGATAACCTACCCAGAGTCATTAGGCCAGAAAGAGAGTGACCCAAGGTAAGGAAAGAACCCAGAACCCCGAGACCCCAGTGAAGCTGTAGCACCAGCAAAACATTATCTAAAATCCATGCACTCACCTTTGAACAACTAGCCTTCAGGGGCTTAATATACCCATAGCCTCTCAGAGCACTGATTTGTTTAGCCTAATGAGAAGAGACAGGCCCAAGTCAACATGACCTGATGACTGGACTGATATGTATCCCAGTGCACTGGGGTGGATTAGCATTAACATGGCCTATATCATATTCTGCTGACAACTCACATATGCTAATCTGTGATCCCCCCTGTCTCTACCTGCTCACCGACCAGAGAAAAAGCCACAGCACGACTGGACTGCATCAACAGCAGCTGCCATGAATAGCACAGAGGGTCCTGATTTCTTCGTGCCAATGTCAAATGAGACAGGGGTGGTCCGGAGCCCCTACGAATATCCACAGTATTACCTGGCGGAACCATGGGTGTTCTACTTGCTTGCAGGATACATGTTCTTCCTGATTATCACTGGCTTTCCCATCAACGCTCTCACGATACATGTCACCATCGAGCACCAAAAGCTGAGGACGCCTTTGAATTACATGTTACTGAACCTGGCCATGGCCAACCTTTTCACATTGATCGGTGGGTTTACCACCACCTTTTATGCAGCCCTCAAAGGCTACTTTGTCTATGGTCATGCTGGTTGCAACATGGAAGGATTTTTTGCCACTCTGGGTCGTGAGATCTCGCTCTGGTCTCTAGTGGTCCTAGCCGTGGAGAGATGGCTGGTGGTCAGCAAGCCCTTTAAGAAGTTTCGCTTCCGGCAGATCCATGCATGCTTAGGGGTTGGCATATCCTGGATCATGGCATTCTCCTGCGCATTGCCTCCTCTCTTAGAATGGTCTCGCTACATCCCTGAAGGCTTGCAGTGCTCTTGTGGAGTGGACGTCTACACCATCCAACCTGAGCTCAACAGTGAATCCTATGTTGTCTACGTTTTCACTGTGCACGTCACCATCCCACTGACCATCATCGGTTTTTGCTACACCTGGCTGCTCTGCACGAGCCAAGCAGCTACAGACGCCCAGCAGGAGTCGGCGACTACCCAGAAGGCTGAGCGAGAGGTCACCCGGATGGTGGTTGTATTCATTATTGTGTTCCTTGTGTGTTGGTTGCCTTACCTAAGCATGGTCTGGTACATTTTCACCCACCCAGGAGTCGCTATTAGCCCTCTTTCCATGACCATTCCTACCTTCTTTGCCAAGAGCTCAATACTCTACCACCCTGTCATCTACGTGTGCATGAACAAGACCTTCCGGAACTGCATGATCCGTACAATGTACAATGGAGAGAACCCTTTCGAGGAGAAGGAGGAGACGACCACCACAACCAGCCCATCCAAAACCAGCCCTGTATCTTCTGAATAAGATCCACATCCATGGTTCTGAGAAACAACTTCAGCTCAAGAGGGGCTTACCTAGTAGTGGACTACTGGACTGAAACGTTTTTAACATAGCAAATTGTTCAGAACCAGGATGAAGAACACTCAGAAAAAATGTTGGAGGATGAATTCTGTGGTACTTGAATGCTGTTAAACACTCGAGCCTGCACTCCACCACAGCTGCCTAAAACCATACAACTTGGACAGAGATTGTATTTTTTTTACAGTTCATGGATGAATGGATGCATCTATATTGAGGGAATAGTACATAAATTACCTTGACCTTGCTCTGATGGACGGATTAAGCCCAGATCAAAGCTTAAACAAACTGGGACAGTTTTAAAGCTTGTAAACTTGCTTCATTTATGATGAGGAGGAAATGTAGACTCGCATTGATGATTAGACTCCTTGTACTTCTTAGTTGTCAGGTTTTTTTTCTGATGTAACATATAATAAATGTAAAATAATCCCAACATGTGGACTCAGTAGGGAATAACTCGCAGACAGGAGAACTGACTTTCAAAAAGTCACAGTACAGTGTGGACTCTTGGACTCTGCTCAGTACATTCCCAAGGTCATTTTGTGTAAGGAGATAATGCTAATCGGGGCTATCAGATCAGTGCAGGTGGATCAGAATAATGATAACACAGGCACAGGCTGACAGGCGCTGGAATTAATAAACGGCATTTTAGTAAGTGTCTTGGAAAATTGGATACTTTTAAAGATATTTCCAATTGAGTTGGGTTTCTGCAACTAATTTCCATTTGTGTCTGAAATTAAAATATATTCATTTATGACTTTGTCCTTTAATTGTAATCTATCATGTTCTGTTTTCGATTCACTGCCTGCCTGCTACATCTTATAACTGCATTTCCCAATCCAGCACTAACATGCTTTTAAATAATATTTGGTCGTCAGAGAGAAAAGCCTCTACTGATCTTGGCTAAATGCTTCTGAGGAATGAAAACACATCCTGGCTTTAAAATGAAAATTCAATTAGATCCGTTTTGCGTTTAACAGACGATGACATCAAAACCATTAAAAAGGCATTTTAACATGCAAGTAATCATTGAATATTTTAAACATACCAAACATGACAGCTGAGGCAACTAGGGGGAGAGGTATTTGCAGCCTTTTTAACAACATTGAGGTGTTAACCTACTTCACCTGTCACTAAAGTGATTTCACGATCAATAATGTGATTGAATAAATGATTTCATGCCTCGGTGGAATGGTGGCAATAGAAGAAGTAGTGTTGCTGTCACACAGCTCCAGGGTCCTGGATTGAGGCTGTGACTTCTATCCCTGCCTCGAGTGCCTCTCTGACACCTTAGCCCTGATATCCTCCCACAGATGGCAAAATTAAAAAGAATTTAGGTGGATTCATTGTTCAAAAGTTTCCACATGTCTGTAGGTTGGTTCTGGACTCATTGTAACCCTGAAAAGGATGAAGAAGTTACAGCAGCCCATAATAAATAAATAATAACGGTGGCGCAGCAGGTAGGTGTCGCAGTCACACAGCTCCAGGGGCCTGGAGGTTGTGGGTTCGATTCCCGCTCCGAGTGACTGTCTGTGAGGAGTGTGGTGTGTTCTCCCTGTGTCTGCGTGGGTTTCCTCCGGGTGACTGTCTGTGAGGAGTGTGGTGTGTTCTCTCTGTGTCTGCGTGGGTTTCCTCCGGGTGACTGTCTGTGAGGAGTGTGGTGTGTTCTCGCTGTGTCTGTGTGGGTTTCCTCCGGGTGCTCCGGTTTCCTCCCACAGTCCAAAAACACACGTTGGTAGGTGGATTGGCGACTCAAAAGTGTCCGTAGGTGTGTGTGTGTTGCCCTGTGAAGGACTGGCGCCCCCTCCAGGGTGTATTCCTGCCTTGTGCCCAATGATTCCAGGTAGGCTCTGGACCCACCGCGACCCTGAACTGGATAAGCGCTTACAGATAATGGATGGATGGATAATAATAATAATAAAAATATTTCATGGGTTATAGCAATACAGCCTCAGTTCATATTCATCAAACAAAATTAAGCAGCAACTGACAATTCTGACATTATCCTTTCATGATCTGTTGATACTCATTTGAATGGTACATAAAGATACTATATATTATATGCTGCATAGCCATGCAATTGAAAATCTAGATGAAAGGCACAGCCTCAGTATTTCACAGAACCAGGTACTGTTAGGGGATGTGATGGATATTTCCTGCCTATGAATTTTTTTTGTCATGGAAACAAATACCCATAGAAATATTAAGGCAAAATGATGTTCAGGTTGCTATAGCAACCCTGATGCCTCCCTCTGATTCTCGAGCAGACTGCAGATCTCACAGAGCCAAAGATGGTTTTTATTCCACACGATAGATAGATAGATAGATAAAGACAAAGCTGCTTTATTTACTTTTATGGTGCAGGATACATGTATACTGAAGGTTATTTAAAATATATTTAAAATGTGATTGGTCACTGCCTGATAATTATTCAAATCCCTATCAAAATCAAAATACATTAATCATTTGTTTGTGGATGCGCAAAAAACCAGCCAGATCTGGCCACCTGTCTGATCACAGTCATCGCGACAGGAAAGAATTTAGTACAGTGGGGGTGACGGACCTATAAAATAGTACAGTTTACATAAATAAGAATACTGTCACTATCCGAGCTAAAACTAGTGAGGAAACTCCAAACTTGTAAAGAAAAATTCATAACTTGGAAGTTAGTGAATACTTTTTTTTTTTTTAATCCCTAGAGTAGATCTTTTTTATTGGTCCAGTATTTGTTCAGGTTTTGACGTAAGTGGTAACTAGAGTTCAAACAAGAAAAAGAAAAAGAAAAAGGAGACTAATGACAAATTGAGATAAAATATGTTAGTGTGTTTATTTTCATCACGTTTGATTCAAAATGGCAACCCTCTTATGTATTGCCAAGACAAAAAATGGATCTCGGTTCATGGTCACTCCAGTTTAAATTTTGTGTTGTTTAGCAGCAATTTTTATGCTAATCAGCATAAATCAGGAACAGTGGTCCTCAACTAAATGGATTCATTGGCACATTCCAGGAAACATCTGTACACACCAGGGAACACAAGCCCATAATAGAGATCTAATTTACAGTGGTCTCTGACAGGGCAGGGACAAAATGCGTTATTTGTTGGGCTTAAAGCCTGCGCTCGGCTTATTCATTTATAAAAGGCACTTTCTGCAGTTTGACTCATCCACTTGAGTGGTTTATGAACTGGACAGTCACAGCCTCTTTGTGCTGTAGAAGATGGTAGCCGTGAATACTACGACTGGAAGATCCCTAAAGATCAAGAAAATAAAATGTCTGATTCATTTAAACATAATAAGGTGGAGAGATCAAGCCGTGGATGGATCACTGTAGCTGAAGTAATGTCCAGATTTCTTTAATTAACAACAAAATTGTGTTTTAGGAAATGTCAACTATCATAATCTCTTTTAAATAACATTTAAAGATCCACATCATTAGATTTAATGGATCCAATGTTGGAAAATTGCTATTAGCAAATTAAACCTCCTTTAGGACTCCTGTACACATGTCTTAATGCCAATAACTGCACATTGACAGAACATGAAAACATCATGGAAGACCTATATCAAGACGGCAACATATTGCTAGCGGCAAGCAGAGGAAAACTACCCATGGAAAAGCTAGTGGTGGAAGCTAATGATTATGTTAACAAATTTTGTCATATCTTCACTAACACAGGCAGCTTTAGCACTACTTAAAATCAGGTAGTGTAGCAGGGTCAGAGACCCGTCTGTCTACCACTGATAAATTGCAATAATTTCCTGAAAGGATAATATCACGGAAGTCATGGCTTCATTTTTCGGGAAAGGTAAGAACTACTTTATTTTTGCTAGAGCTTAATAAAGGCTACAGCGGAGCCTTCAGACATGTCCCTGTGGTAATGCAACACAGTAAGCATTCATAAAATAAGGATTTGGGAACTGGGAATATTCTGTGCAGGCTTGTTCAAAGTGTTAGCCCTTGCCAAACTGCAGGCTTACAGAGCCTTGAGTCCTGCGGCTAAGAGAGCATGCTAAAGCTTCTGCTTTTGGCTGCTAATGTTTCTCTCATGAAGGGAATCCAAAAAGTTCTATAAGTGATATTGGCCATTGTTGGGATCTATGCAAAGCAGTCTTAAAAGAATCTACACTTGAAGAATCGGTTAGTTTCTTGTTAGGTTTGTGCATGTATGTTGTACGCTCATCTTTTTCATTTTCTTCAAAATGCCCCTCAGAAAGCTAGAAAGACATTTGGGAATTAGGGAATTATTTCGGGGCAGGAGTATTTAGTCAGATTAGGAAAACTGGTACTAGGTCGGTTATAAATTAATGGCACTATGCAAAAATTACTGCTTGAATATTGCGGTCTCAGTATATATGTGAAAGAGACTTCACATTTGGTGGGTTAGCTTGAATGGCTAGGAGTATTTGGGTTTGGGATACAATTTCTCATAGACCAAAAACAACCCAAAGCCAAATCCAAAGCCCTATTTTGAATAACGACATTACTTTAGAGAGAACAGACCAAGCACATTCCTGCTTCAAAATACTTGGCAAGTAAAAGCTTTATAAATGTAGGCAAAAATGAAAAGTACAAGGTCATCTTCTGACTGAAGGTATATTTTTTTGACATGTACCTGCCAGCTCACTTCCTGAAGACACAATTTCCAGATTTTAAGAAATGCAGTTCAATTCAACACTCTTCAAATTACTCCCATCTTCCGAACGTCCAACAGACGAGGTTCAAATTGTAGACTTGAAATCACAGCCAGAATAAAAGAAGGTCAGGTTCAAGTCTGAGGAATTCATTCACAACTCCTGAGTCACTGCCTTTCAAGCAGGTCAATGAGAATCAAGTAGTCCTGGGACTATGAGCTTTAAAGAGACCATTACTATAAATATGTAGGTTGAAATAAAAGCACCAGAAAGCCAGTTCCATTCTCTGCCAAGGCTCTTGAAATGGTCGGCTGTTTCATATCATCTCTTTCAGTAGGATATAACACCAGTGTTCTTTACTCCGAGCACAGGTATTACAAATATAACCTCGGGTGGCCTCTATTCTTTCTCTCTACGTCCTCATTTTGTCATCCTCGCCGTATCGAAGAACAAGACTCTCTTTGCTATTCATAAGATAACCCTGGAGAGAAAGCACAGAAAGACAGGGTACATCTTACTGTGTTTTTAAGAGATGCAGACTCTACGGGTTGATTATTGGATCTCTCTCCCTCCCCTTTCAAACTAGCTTGCAGATAAAGAGGTGTTTCTTCTATCCTTCTCTTTATTTGAGGCATGTTTGCACAGTCGTGCAGAAGAATTCAGTGCCCTTCAACTCTTTAATACAGTATCGGCCTCCCCCTGAAACACATTTCTTCTTCTTGTCAAAACCCAAGGCTACATCTGTCTTCTTCCATTCCTGCTGTCCACATCAATCTCCTTGCTTTGCTTTTTCTCCTCTGCGTGTGCTGCACACAACACTGGCGGCTGTACAGAATTAAGAGGAATCGAAAGACTGTGTATATATATTACTTTTATTTTCACATTATCATCATAAGTTTTCTTCATTTCCCCGTCATTCTCGTAAAATGATCACCTCTGAATGTACACATACTGCAAACTGTCAAAAATATACAAATGAATGCAGACTTGTGCTATACTCTGGTCAAATGTTTAAAAAACATTGGCACTGAGGGAGAGAAAGAAACAAAATAAAAACAGAAAGAAAGAAAAGACACTGAAAAGTGTGAAGACATGCACAGCATCCGTGGGAGCACCAGGTGGAGAGAGGCGCATGTTTTTTTTTTCTCTGAAACCGAAGATACTATAGTCAGACAGTAGTTCAAAAGGCTGCCCTTTATAAAAGAAAAACCATCAAGAATGGTACTATTAGGCACATAATTGTTTGCTTTATACATAGTTATCAATCTCTGATTGAATGTTTGTGGAACTGTAGAAAAAGAAAAACTGAAAGAAAAAACAACCAACAATTCCTGGAACGTACAATAAAAACCATTCTTCTGCTGTTACGAGTTGTCAAGGAATCTCTGTCTAGGAAAGCACAGGAATTTTACATCCGTAGAATGGTAGCCAGTGTCTGTGTTTGTGTGTGTGTGTGTGGTCCACGGATGAGGGCTTGTGTTGAGATAGGTGAGGTTGCCGATCCGTGTCTCTGTATCAGATGCTGAGATCTTTGGGGTTGTCTTTGTTGGCCTTCTTCTTGGGCTCAGGTAGCGAGTCATTTAATCGGCTGTAGCCAGACTCGAGCTTGCGGTAGTAGCCTCTCACTATACCTTCTTCCTCTTCGGAGTCTTCCTCATCTGTGGACAGGTCTCGGCCAAGGCTCCTGGTCCGGTAGCGGGCCGGTCCTGCATCTCCCGCCCCAGAGATTACCCCCCTTCTCTCAGGAGAGCGACCCCTAAACAATGAGCTATACTTTTGGAATGGTGTATCCGACTCTGGGGTCCGAACTCGGGGAAGGCTCTGGTCTTGAAAGGCTCCTTTAAGCAGGCTGTCCCCACGATACGTTCGCTCCATAGGTGAGAGATCTTGGAGATGGTCCAGTGACCTGCGGGGAAAGGTGTCTCCTCGGTTCGAGCGATTGTAGGACAGTAGTGGGAGTGTGTCCTCCAGGGCCAAGCCGTTGTAAGATTGTTGGGGCAGGGAATTGCGGTCTAACCGGTCGAAAGGTTGTGAGGGTAAGACATTGTCCCGATCGTACGATGACCTCGGAAGGGGACTCTCCCTGTTCAGTCGGTCCAAAGCAGGGAATTCCCTCAGGACGCTGTCATCACGGGACGAAGGATCTGTAGCCGGAGGCTCTTTCAGGGCCACATCTTCATCGTGCTGGGGCTTGTCATTGCGAGGCCTGTACAAGGTGGTGTTGGGGGGCCGGTACGGGGACCGGTATCTGGTGCGATACGGTGACCTGTGTCTGTGAGGAGAACTGTGGCGATGCCCTGACTTGTAGGGTGAACGGTGCCTATTAGAAGACGAGTTGTGATGTGGCCGTCTTTCTGGTGAGCGGCCATGCCGACGTCCATGGTGGCTGTCCAGGGTGTTCTCCGCGCTCCTGGCCCTGTGCCTCCTCTCTGGCGAGCGGTGCCTTCTGTGGTGATGATGGTGCGAGTCATCCTTGCTGGACTTCTTGTTACTCTTCTTGTTGTGGTGCTTTCCTGTTCCGCTGCTTTCCTTGTGGTGCTGCTTGCCCTTGCTCTTCTTGTCCGGGGAGCGATGTCTGTGCTTAGAATGGTGATGGTTGGAGCGGTGGCCATGCTCGTGCTGACCCGTCTCTCGTGCCCTCTTGTCCTCGTTCCGGGATGATTTATGAAGGTCTGGTGGAGAACTGGAATCCAATGGCTGATGGGATTGTGTTTCAGGAGCTGCTGTGTTCACTTCCGAAACAGTTTGAGCCCCGACGACGGGGCCGCTGTTGTCGTTGTCTGGAACATAAATAAGCAGTTATGGGTAAATTCAAGAAACAAGTAAGTTTAGCAAACTCAGGGTTTTTTTTCCCCCCATTTTTAATCAGGGCTTGTGATTTTACAAACACCAAGATAATCATAACTGGGAAAGAGTGACTACTACATTAATGATGATCTTGGTGTTACAATGCTTATAAAAAATCCAAGCGGAATCATGTATATTGGAATACTCTGACACCCTGGGGGAAAATTTATTAGCGCCAAGATATCTAGCGACATGACAAAGTAGTCATCGATCATGTTGCTGGAAGCAAATAAATCATTTTCACACATGCTAATTGTTTAGCCAATCTAGTCCTCAGTGTAATTTAAGTGAGAAGATGATGGAATAAAGAGCAAGCTAGGTTTTCCCAAGAGGGAAATGATTCAGCCAAAGCTTACATGGCACAAATGGCAAATGGTTTTATGAATCCAATACAGCAACAAGCTCAAGCTGCCATTTAGGACAATCTAGTTTGGCTGCAAGACAAGATCAGTATATTCATGCATTTAAGCATTTTTACCAGATGGAGATGACGACAGAAATCTTTCTCAGAGCATTCATAATGCATGAGTAAGGTCTGGGATAAACATTGCTGTAGAAATTAGCATATTTTAAGACTGACAATTTAGCTCAGGCTAGTCTTTACAAGCCTTTTAAAGAATGGTTTAAGAACATATCTGATATACACAATTTTACATTAACTAGCTCAAATTAGTTCAAAATAAAATTGGGTGCAAATATTGCTTCTGTCGCTTAGTGCTAAAGCTATGAGGCTAAATGGCTAACAAAAACTACTGAAGTATACATCCTTAAAACTTCTCTCAATCTGATCACACTGTTTCCAGGCCTACATTCAGAACTTGTCAATATGGTATAGGACATAGTAGGACTTACCTTGAACTATAAAAATGCTTGAAATGTCAACATGTAACTGAGTACCCGTGGTCCATTCATGTGTTTACATGACTGTAATAAAACCTGAATTCAGTCTGAGTGGGTTGAAAGAAGTTTTTGGGACGTATTTACAAGAAAGGCTTGCGTCACTGTTCGCTAGTTAGCTAACATTAGCCTCTTAGCATTTGGGAGAGAGGGAGAATCGTGTTTGTTTGATATTTAGCTGCACTAATTCTTTAAAGTAGGCTTTTAAAACATGCCTACACACTACGCAAAGCTGCTAGCACATCTTCAGTAGTTTCTGTTACACTAAAGCTTACCCTTTTGGTTATTGCGTACAAGCTAAATAGGACTCCACCCATATCAAAAATGACAGAGAAAATGCAGCTCTAGGTCAATTGTGTGAATCCATGCCCATCAGGAAGGAATCAATTGCACTGGCAATGCATTGTGGGTGAATGGGTTTGTTGGCATGGGGTGGTGGACGGCGCGAATGACCAGCGGTAGCGATGACGGCGCAGCATATACGCGGCAGCTACAAACCGTGGTTTGGTTTTGGTAGAAACCAGGCTCTCCCGCTTTTTCATTTCTTGAACCAGCCGCAGCTTGTGGGGCGGCCATCGCTGAGACGAGGAAGAAGAGTGGGGAGGAGAACCCAGGAAAATAATGCAGATTCAAATTGAAACAAAAATAAAGAAGAAAAACAGAGAGAGAGAGCGAGAGAAGTAGAACATTTAGAACCCTGAATCAAAAGCCATGAGAAAGTGATGGTGATTTTTGCAATGGAAAAAAAGTGTTTATTCGTTCAATTAGTCAATCAAAGATAGAGATTGTCCATTAAATGCCCCCACCCTTGAGTGAAAAATAAAACATTGATAGAGAGAGTTCCAGAAGACCACACACAAGCACCCAGCAGCAGTACAGACCCAAGCTCCATAGACACTGTGACACATTGGATGCTTTCACTGGTGCATACAAATACAGCCCTGCGCAAAAGCCAGAGACCACTCTTTATATATAATTACATTTTCAGTTGAAACTGGTGTTGTTTCTTGTATATCTTTGGGCTTTGGACACAAGACAATCTCCCAACAAAAGCCATTGCTGTGTTTAAAACAAATATTTAAAAAAATACAATGTAAGCATTATTGAAAATAGGGAAAAACAAAATTGACCATTAGAACAACAAAATATCTGGGTAATTTAATGTAGGCCATTATCAGAAAATCAGAAAATGGAGCCAACTACTAAAACTGAACTTTGGTAATTGGTTTCTGTGTATTTTCCTGATGCTGGTCATTGTGTAAACTAGAAACTAAATAAATGGTCTCTGACTGTTCCACAAATCTGTATACACACACACACCCACACACTCGCACTTATATAACAAACAACAGAGAATGAAGGAACCATCAACAAATGTGGAACAATGAAAAAACAGAAAATAAAAATACAAAATAATGGTACAAAAATATACAGCCTTGCAGAGTTCTCATACTTTTTGCGGACAAAAGTCACATCAGATCACATTCGGAACTTGACAAAAATACATGAAAATCAAACTTCAAAATGGTCAAGAGAAGAAAAAAAAAACAACTAAACAAAAACAGATGCATAAAAAACAAGAACGTCAATCGAGATTTCGGAAACAGGAATGACAAACCTTCCATAAATATTATGGAGAATCAAGTCTTTTAAAAAATGTTTGTTCACTAAAGACGTCATGCAGCAACAGACATGTTGAATGTTTGAGGGGTGAGTTGAACTATGGCTGGACTTCACACAGAAGACACAGAACCTAATGGATGGTGAAGTGTCCATGAAACGTCCTCCTGCTGAGTCTGCAGTGCTTTATTTATCAAGTGTGTGAAGAGATCCATGTGACAGTGTGTGTGTGTGTGTGTTTGTCTGAGAATGGATTCTAATACAATATGGAGTGGGATCTCACTGGAACAGCGTCTAAAAGTCCTAGAGCTTTCATAATCAACAAGTCTGATAAAGTCTTCTCAGTAGCGTACATTCACCTTCAATAAATAGCATAAATATGTTACTTACATGGAGCCCAGTTGGTTGGCTGTCAGCCGGGAGGGTGTTAAGCAGTTATCGAGTTATTATTATGATTAGCTTTAGAATCTAACACTTCTAGATTCTAGATTGAGGGCTCTGAGAAATGGTAAAGTTTTAATCCAGTTTTATCTTTTTATAAACAAACAATTGTCCTCCTTCCTTTTGGCTGCACTTTGTTTGGTGTTTGGGGGGAAAACAAACAAACAAACAAACAAAAACAAACGTGCCCAGGAATGCAACCATTACCCAAAGAAAGGAGTTTAACAACCCCCCCAAAAAACTGCATTTCCCAGTGTGCCCTGCCAGCCCAAGCCCAGTGCACAGAAGCAGAGAGGAGGGCGAAAGGCAACAGGAAGAAGGCCCATCACCCAGTAGCAGGAGGTCAGAAGAAAGAGGAGCAGGAGCTTCTGCTGTGGCCCCTCCCGGATTTCCAGACCCCCAGGACCCTCAGGATCCCTGGTCAGGGTGTGAAGACTGGGGAGAAAGGGATGTTCTCGTAGATGGACCCACCATATTCGGGCACAGAGCCGTCCCCTCTCTTCAGGACCAAGTGCACTGTCCGGCCACCGTTCTTGATCAGCTCAATGGCCCGAGCGTGCTTCATTCCTTTGGTGCTTTCTCCATTTATCTCCAGGATCTCATCCCCTACCTGAGAGAGAGAGAGAGAGAGAGAGAGAGAGATCTTGTTGAATTACTACATATACGAAATATTACAGTTATTACAGCAAATGATGGTGAAAGACAAAGAAAGAGATGAAATGAGAAAACAAGGGATGGAGAGAGAAAGATGAAGAGATCAAGGGAGAAAAAGACAAGAGAGAGAGAATGGTCAAGAGAGTGAAAGATGAAGAGATAAAGGGGAAAAAAGACAATAGAGAGAGAGATAGTCAAGAGAGTGAAAAATGAAGAGATAAAGGTAGAAAAAGACGAGAGAGAGAGAGAGAGAGAGAGAGAAATGGTCAAGAGAGTGAAAGATGAAGAGATAAAGGGAGAAAAAGACAAGAGAGAGAGAGAGAAATGGTCAAGAGAGTGAAAGATGAAGAGATAAAGAGGAAAAAAAGACAATAGAGAGAGAGATGGTCAAGAGTGAAAGATGAAGAGATAAAGAGAGAAAGACGAGAGAGAGAAATGGTCAAGAGAGTGAAAGATGAAGAGATAAAGGGAGAAAGACGAGAGAGAGAAAGAAATGGTCGAGAGTGAAAGATGAAGAGATAAAGAGGAAAAAAGACAATAGAGAGAGAGAGAGAGGGTCAAGAGAGTGAAAGATGAAGAGATAAAGGGAGAAAAAGACAAGAGTGAAAGATGAAGAGATAAAGAGAGAAAAAGGAGAGAGAGAAATGGTCAAGAGAGTGAAAGATGAAGAGATAAAGGGGAAAAAAGACAAGAGAGAGAGAGAGAGAGAGAGAGAGAGAAAGGTGATTAATTGAGAGAAAGAGGGATACATAGTGAGACAGAAGGTGAGAGACATAATAGAGAGTAAATTAAGTCTCCAGCAAATCAAACCCAACTCCTGAACAAATGAAACACAAACATATTCACACTTGCACAATCAACACTGTCAACACAGCTGTGACAGCTGGCACAGAGCTGAGCTAACACACATACACACACACACACGTGAGTGAGAGAGAGAGGTATAGAGAGAAAATGATGCAGGAATTTCTTTTGTTCTATTTTTCTCGCTGCCTCTGGCTATCTGTCAGTTGTGTTCTCCGGGGGAACGCCGTTCCGACAGCCGGTCTCTGTTCCTGACACCTTCTCGCTCTGCTTCGCTCGACCTCGGCTCCATTATCCTCTCATCTCCCCCTCTCCCGCATCCAAATCTAGCTGCCTCTGCTAACTGCTGAGCTGCAGCTGCGTCTTTTGGGCTCATTAACAGGCGGAAGCCATTGCTAAATGACACCTGCAGTTAACCCCTGGGCTGACCCTCAGACGCACCTGTGAGGAACGGGACGGTTCCCCAGTGATCACCATGAGATGTCTTCGCAACACGGCTGTAACGTGAGAGCTCTGCAAGCACCAGGAGTTGAGTTCAAAGCCGGGCTGCTGAAGAACCCTAAGAGACTCTGTTCCTGCAGCGAGAGACCACCTGTGAAGATCTGTGCTGATCTAGGAACAGTCCTCCCAGCTGATTCTGAGAGCTGGGTAAAAGTGAAACAGCCCAGAGATGCACTTGCTAGCTTCTACTGTAGCTGTTCCCAACACCCTTCTGACCACTCAGTGCTTTTGCTTTCTTTTTGTTGCTTGTTGGTGGACTCAGTCCAGTGACACTGCTGTGTCTGATCCACTCATCAGACACCAGCACAACACACACTAACACACCACCACCACTGAAAATGATCCAACATCCAAACCATACCTGCTCTGTGGTATGTGATGTTTTTTTTAAATACATCAACAATTAATTTCAATTAAAACATGAGGCTATTATTGAAACTGTGGAACAGGGTTCTATTCTAGAGCATGATGTTTCTCCTCGACACCAAACAAAGGAACTGGACACCAAACAAACACAGCAGTAATCAAAAAGTCTAGGTCCAGACGCTTAAAATAAAAGTGAGCATTTCCCAATTCTGCGCCACTTCTGTGAAACTTGCCTCTGATTGAGTTCTGAGGGTCATCAATATGTCTGATTAGCAGGAGTGCTGAGGTTTATAGGGTCACGTGTACTAATCAATACGTCTGATTAGGAGGTGTGTTCAAGTTCTAGCAGTGAGATATAGTGGTCGATAGCAATGATTGGGTTGTAGGCAGGGATGTTAAGGGTTAAAAGTAATTATCAGCAGCTGTGTGATTAGGGATGGGTTCAGGTATGGGAAAACCACATCAGGATATACAGTGCACCAATTAGGCCCTGTGAAGGACTGGCGCCCCCTCCAGGGTGTATTCCCGCCTTGCGCCCAATGTTTCCAGGTTGGATAATTGGATAAGCGCTTACAGATAATGAATGAATGAATGAGTGCACCAATTAGGAATTCCATTCTCAGTATGCGTGTTTTCCCCTTGTCAGCGTGGGTTTCCTCCGGGTGCTCTGGTTTCCTCCCAGGAGGGGTGTGTGTGTGTGTGCGTTGCCCTGTGAAGGACTGGCACTCCCTCCAGGGTGTGTTCCCAACTTGTGGCCAATGATTCCGGGTAGGCTCCGGACCCACCGCGACCCTGAACTGGATAAGGGTTACAGATAATGAATGAATGAATGAATTCAGAGTATTCTCAACTCTGAGGAGAATAACAGCTTGGTTCCACTGCTTGGTACCTACTGTCCTCGGCTGTTTGGCTTTTCTATCAGTTAAAAGTGGTCCCTGGAACCGGGTTATTTTTTTAAGCACTTGGTCTGTAGTTGTCCCAAGCCAAGTAGGAACTAACCCCTGACCTCTAAACCTTGCGGAGCGCTCATTGGCCTCAGAGATTTTGGGTGGGACATACCACTCCTCTGTCTGTTGTTGTAATTGAACGGCTAGAAGACTTCCATGAACTGTGTTCAAGTCCCATTTGTTTGCAAGGCCTGGTTTTGAATACAGAATGCAGCTCAAATCATAAATGTTTAGTTGTTCAAGACGATAAGAAATAATATATTAAAAAAAGAAGTACCCTCATTTTGCCGCTGCGAACTGCTGCTCCCTCCTCGGCCAGTCTCAGGACATACAGGTCCATGTTGTACTCGCGTCCTCCTCTCAAACTGAAGCCAAAACCTTTATTGTCCCGTTCCAGGTCCACTGAATAGAGCTCATCCTGAGACACACACACAATACACAAAATTCACCCAGAAAGCCACATCCAAAAGATTCTTACATATATTACTGTAGGGATTCTTAAGCTGGGGGTCTCCATCGCCCATTGGGTGTGTTACAGCCTTGCGCCCAAAACACCCAGGCAGACTGTGGACCCGCTGGGACCCTCAACAGGAAGGGGGTGCTTATAGGAGTGCATTTTTCCATCTCTAGTGAGTAGGCACAGAGTGCTGAACTTGTATAGACACACACATACACTCTCTCTCTTTCTCTCTCTCCCCCCAAGGTCAGACTCAGTGGTTGTTTTCTTTCCTCTTTTTTTCCACTCTTTCTTCTAAAGTCAGGCTCTAGTTTACAGTCACCTGCAGGAAAGTCACCCACATATTTGATCGCAGAGGTGGCTGAGGCTCTGCATGAATAATAGATAACAGCAGGCATCTGAGGGTATTTTTGGGCTGAGACAGAGAGAGGGAGAGCAAGAGAGATGATAGAAAGAGGGCAGGGGGCAACTATAAAGCAGAGTAGAGAACAAAGCACGAGGACACACTCGATCGCCCCAGCTCTGCCACGTCACAGCTGTGGATCGTCAAACGATGGTCAGAAAGAAACCACCACTGCAAACAATAACACAGCATTATGGGTCATTTTAAAGGTCCAGGCCACAGTTTTTAGACCTTTAAACCCTTTAAGTATTACCACGTCTGAGTTTGACGTCTGAGGACTATTTTAGAGGGGAATTTCACTCCAGTTCCAACTGCATTTTAAAAGAATCATATCTAAAGCAACACCAAGTAGTAGCTTTGTTTCCATATCATTGTGATGCCCCACTGAGCTGTGAAACAGGGAGAACACAACCTCTGCTGTTCCAAGCTTCCGAGCAAATGCAAATGCATGATTAAAGTGTTCTTTGCCTTGCGGAGGTGGTCTTCATATTGATGGAGAATGTGTTATAGACAGCTCTATATAGCACTCTTTAGGAAAGGGTTCTTCTGTTGTTATGATGTCAAGCTTATAACAACAATAGAACCATTTGATGATCATACAGGACGGGGCCGCAGTAGGAGAGACGCACCTGGTTCTGAGCTTGTGTTGGAGCCGGAGGAGGAGGGGCTTGAGGCGCTTTGAACTCGAAGGACTCCTGTTTTGGTTTGGTGTTGTTTCTGAGGAGAGAATGAGGAGAGAATGATGCACTGTCACACTCCAATAGTACAATATTGTGAAGAAGTGTGTTTATTGGGTTTATTTACAGTCAGATATCAGCAGTGCTCACAGCTCGAGTGGTTCTGGATAAGGTATCTGTTGAGATCTGTGTGTGTGTGTGTGTGTGAGTGAGAGAGAGAGAGAGTGATATAAAGAGAATGTGTGTAAATGTATGTGTTTACCGTGGCTCAGGTGCAGCTTGCTGTTGAGGTGTGTGTGTGGTTGTAATGGTGGCGATTTTCTCGGCGTTGGTCAGCAGTGATGCATTGGAGGATTCTGGGGAGGGGACAGACAGACAGAGAGAGAGAGAGAGAGAGAGAGAGAGAGAGAGAGAGAGACAGACAAGACAGACAAAGAGAGACAGAGAGAGAAAGAGACAGACAGAGAGGGAGAGAGAGAGGGAGAGAGAGAGAGAGGGAGAGAGACAGACAGACAGACAGACAGACAGAGAGAGAGGGGAGAGAGAGAGAGAAATATATATATTATACAAAATAATTATTATATACTGTAAAAAACTAAATTACTATACACAACATCAATAGGAAATGTATGTAATGTTTTGTGTGTGTGTGTGTGAGTGAGAAACAGAGTTTCAGTTTGTTCCAAAATCCCAGAGCGCTCTATTCTTTAAATTCTTTAAGTGTTCTCACTGTGATTGTGGAACCGTGTTCCATAAGCTTTCTGCATTAGAAACTCATTTCCAGTTCACCTCTGCGTTAATGCATTAATGCCCTGAGCAGCTTAAAGCCCTGCTCTGACACTGCTGTAGCACACCAAAGCTGGATGGGGAAAAATAATTACACATTTATCACACCAGGCAAACACTGTCACTGCGGAGGTCCTTTCATTCTACACAAGCCTGGGGTCTCCCTCTCCCTCTGATCTCCCTCCCTGCACCTCATTTCTCCATCGTCTCCGGCGTCACTTATGAGTTCCTACAGCTCTGGACACTTGCAGACCCATCGCAGTTCAGTGGTTCGGAATAACAAAGGTGACGTCATGCGCTCATGTGCAGCTGCTCCAGGCACCACGGTCACCATGCCCCATGCCAAGTGTGAAAGAGTAGAAGTTGTTACTGCAGCAACTTCCTCTGAATACAATAATGACCTTCATTCCTAAGAGAGACACTGGACGAGCAGGTGTCCAAAACCTTTTGCCCACCGAGTCCAAGGTAATGTCACTGGGAATAAACAATTGTTAAAACAACGCTGTTAGACGAGTGATGTTTACACATTTTGGACAGCGCTGTCCCTTTAATTCAGTCTCAAAATAGCAGCCTGTGTCACTGTCTCTCCCTCTCTGTGTGTCATTTCCACTCCAGCGATCCTAGCAGCCCTCCACCCCTCCGTTCCTAAAACATTCAACACACAGGAGTGTGTCACAGGGTAAATTATACAGAGCGGAGAGGAGGAAAGGCAGGTTAGAGATAGCTACAAAAGACACAAAATTATATATGATATATATATATATATATATATATATATTGATAACAGTCTAAGTCTCTCTCACACACTCTCTCTCTGGGTATTCCACCCTTTTCTGTCTTTCTCTTTCATTCTTCAGGGTCTGACACCTGCTCTGGAGCATCTGTTTATGGTCACCATGTATAAATTGGGGTATAAAGCCCTCCAGGATTTGCCTGTCACTCGTACCAGAACAACACACACTAACACTACCACCACGACGTCAGTCTAATCATCCCTGCTCTGTGGTGGTCCTGTGGAGGTCCTGACCACTGAAGAACAGGGTGAAGTGTGCAGAGAAGCAAATGGACTACTCAGGATATGTTTTGTAATATATGCAAGTACCAGTGGCGGATGCTGGTCTTTCAAGGAGGGAAAGGTTAATTTCGGCCTACATCATAAAATGTGTCGGTTTATTTACACGTAAATTCTACCCTCCATTCCTTTTTAAGAAAATGATCTGTGACTCTGTCGTACCAACAAGGCGTCTTTTCCAGGGACTTGACTAGTGTCCTCTCAGTGGCCAGCAGAGCTATGCTGCTTAAACGGCCTTGGCCCATGTGAAGTGGGTCCGCCTGTGCTCCCACGGATCTTTACACCAAAGGATCGCTGATTCGCTCATTTCGCTGTCAATCAAAAAGGGATTCAGCCTCAGACAGATCATCCAATCATCATGCAGAAGCCGAGGCCAGCCCACTGCCCCATAGACCCCCAGAGACGCTGAGCGTCCGATGGGCGGGACAAAGCCCAGCATTTATCCAATGACTCGTCTCGTTTCGCTGCATTTCGCTGCTTCGCTATTGAACTCTGTGGACGCTCAGTGTCTACACTGTTTAAAGCACTGTGAAGCTGCAGGAATGATTGAGAGGAAAGCCGCGTCTTTACCAGTGATAAGAAGCTGATTCTGAACAAAAGTTGAGCGCGTTGTGCATATTTATTCAATGACATGTACACACAACAGTATATATTTGATCACTTATTTTTTTACATTTTAGGGGAAGTTGAGCTTCCCTTGCAGTCTTCGAGTAATCGCCACTGGCAAGTACATACACTATTAAAAAACTTGGTATCGTGAAATAATTATTTCACATTTGACCGAAAACCACTTGCTGCAGCATGAAGCAAGCTTTAATTTACACTCAGAGACTATTTTTCCATGTCCGTACATTCATAACAGCCTCTGCCTTCCCTCTGCTGCCTCCCCGCTTTAGGAAAAAACATGTGCTAGTGGCGGAATGCAGGAAACACAGGAAGCAAAAGTGGAGAACATGCAGTACTCTGCTACTTCCTTTCATTATTCTAGTCTTAATTAAGCTGAATGTGCAAGCGACCGTGTTACAGAGTGACCACACGCGCACAGATCAGCTCATTAAACCCCAGTGATCAAAACAAACTGCTTGAACCTACTCAACTGACCAGCTCCAACTAACAGTGGTGAGGTCCAGGCCTGGAGTGATTAAGTCCAGCAGACCAAATCAGCCCAATCTACATCCAAATACCTGACTCAACTCATTGGGTCGGTGTATTTTCTGGACACCGAGTACAGAACTCTGGATCCCAGGGCCAGACGGTGTGGCCAGTACAGTACAGTTACAACTCAACATAAAATATGGTGTATCATCTCACCGTCTCCTGGAATGATGCGCAGCGTGACCGTGTTCCCCGCCTCTTTGATCAGGTTGACGATGTCCGAGTGGGATTTGTTGGTGATGGAGCAGCCGTTGACTGCCAGGATCCGGTCGCCCACCTTCAGCTTCCCGCAGCGGTCGGCCGGACTGCCCTCGATGATCCTCCCTATTTTATGAGGCATGGCCACACATGTGTTTCCAGCTTTTTGGTTTGATGTTATCACAATGTGTATTTTGGAAAAAGAAGGATTGGGAGTTTTAGGAGAGGGGAGGAAAGGAGGGGTAGAGCCAGAGGATTGAAACAGGGAGGATAAGGAAGAGAAAGAGAGAAGGAAAAAAGAGAGCATAGGGGTTAATACACCGAGCCACCGAGCCAGAGTGACACTTTGCAGCATAATGAAGAACGACCCTCAAAGCCAAACGCACCACAGAGAAAGAGAGTAATTAAAATAGAAGAAACAGAGAGGATCAGAAAAAAGATAGAGAATTAAAGTTAATAGTAATATAGTAAATGAAGGAGAGTGAAAAAGGGGGAAAAAAGAGAAAGAAGCAGAAAGAGTGAGATCAAGAGACAAAGGGAAAGAAGAGTAAGAAAAGAAAAGGAAAAAGAAGACCTACGGCACTTTTCAAGAAATGTAAAAGCCTTTAAAATATTACGACGGTGCATAGGTTAAAGGTTCAGTGCAGGCTTCAATCGGCCTCACCTTTCGACATTTAACTTTAACCCTTCGTCCCAAGCCGTGACACAAGACTTTGTGATTCCCAGAAGCGTCCCATGGAAAACGACTTGTGTAATTTGACCATCAGACAATGGGTAGCCAGTCTCTTTAAATATTAATATGACAAATATTAATCATGTGCAGTTAATTATATTTTGCCAAACACATTTCTCTCCACCTCTAGCAGTTCACCCACTCCACACCTCCTTCACTCACTTTACGGTGTAATGTCTGTGTAATGTGTGTAGTTTTCATAAACTCTTCCACACCCTTTCAATTATTCATACCACTTTTTAAAACTCTAAATATGCTCCAAACTCTGGGCCGTCCCTGCAGCACCGAGTTGTGCCCTTGCTCTGCCAGCGCGATGAATTATGAAAAAACACAGCGATAAATGATGTTTGAATGGGGAGAGAGATTTTTTGTGCTCTGAAAGAACTGCACGCAGACTGGAGTCTCGGAGATGTGAGGCCAGGAAACAGAGCAGATAATTATCCTGCTATCTGAAGGTCTGAATCCTCTATACATACACGATCAGATAGTCCCTCTGTGTCCTGGATACATTGGTTAGAGTTGAAACTGTTGCTCTTATGCTCATATTTAATGTATGAAGGCATTTGCTGTTTATTATCAAAACTTCTACACTGTATGTCAGAAAATGTGCAGGTGTACTTTATTAGTAGGGAATTCATATTTTGTATAAACTCAGTAGAGAAAAGCCTGACATGAAAAGGAACACTGGATCATGTATAACTGAGCTAGACCTCAAGGGCCTTATCCTGTTGTGAGCATTTATAGTTTTGTGTTGCTGTCTGCGTCAGTTGCACCTCCACACCACTAGGGCTGAATCTCAAATGTCTTCCGCTACACTACGTAGTACACAATGTAGTGGTGTAGTTTAATTACTTTTATAAATCTTTAAAGTGCACTATTTATGGAGTAGGTGGTTGTTTGGGACAGAGCATAGTTTACATGAGGTGCCAGGAAAGCAACAAATACAAAGCCGGTGTCACACACTCGTCCTGTCATGTCTGTTTTCCCCGCCATGTGCTCTCTCAGCACATGGCCCTGTCTGTTGTTGTCTATGTCCCACCTTTCTCCCGCCTCCTTGTCCATATTCCTCGTTATTTGTTTCAGGTGTGTCTCGTTTGTATGTAGTATTTAAGTTCCATTGTGTCATTTCCTGGTATCGGTCATTCGTTTTGTTTCCAAGTCATGTCGTGTTGGGTGTCTTTCCTACTCCAAGTCAAGTTGTTGTGTTTCCTAGTCAAGTCGTTTCGTTTCATAGTGTTTCCTAGTCATGTCGTTTTGTTTCCTTTCAATTCCCAGTCATGTCGTTTCTTTCCTGTAAGTCTTGTTATTTCGCCTCCAATATTTCCCTGTCATGTTGCTTAGTCTGGTCTGTCGTTTCATCGTTTTATTTCCTTGATCTTGTCGTTTCCGTAGTTGCCTGTCTTTGTTTTGTTATATCTTTTGTTTTATTAAAAGTACTGTGTTTCAGCGAGTGCGTCCGTCTCCGTCAGTCCGCCCCGTGATACGTGACAGCCAGCACATATTTCCCACGTGGTCCCGCATCTGGTTGAGTTATTTTGTCTCAGAGATTTCCGCATTATTCCTTTGTTGAAACTTATTATTCATCCTTGACGTCCACAGCATGTCTGAGGAAATATCTCGCTATGAATTTGCTGCTTTCTACGTCACTGAGTGTAGTGAAGGGGTGTTCATGTTTCTGTACATCCTGTTCAACATAAATAATGTCCGTCCAACTACTGACCAATCAAAGTCAGTGCGGTCTGCGTCTATGTGATGCATAGTTACATATCTGGAGAGGTGCGTGTTAGGCGATGCCATAGGGTTTGTGTTCACACGTTGCCTATGGCATAGGTTCTAGGTTCGGCGCTTAATTATAAATTGGCAAGTGTCGGGTTGGGCTTATAAAGGTCTCCAGCACTACGTTGTGGAGCAGTGAGACTCCAGTTCCTTTGGGATGAATTTTTGTGAATCAGAATGCTATAATGACTAATATAATTTGACTATAATTAATACATCACTGGACAAATGTAAACGCTGAGAAAAAAAACTTTCAGCGGCTTTAATAATGGAGCATATTTACAGCACAAGCCTCATCACTGAACTATGAGAGTCATAAATACAAAAACAAAATAATCATCCATTAAACGTAATGGTGGTAAAATGTACAATTAATCGTGATATTGATTTGCGCTCATATCGCCTAGCACTACTATAATGCTATAAAATACTCACATATATGTTCCACAATCTACTGTACAACACTCTAAAAGAGTAGTACAACATGACACAACAAAGGAGGGTCATAATCGATGCTCTTGATGTCACGATGTTGGATGAGCAGGTGTCTAAACACTTTTGGCCATGAATTTTATCTGCACTTGGAAATGAAAAGGAATATTTCCATTAATCAGGCAGTCATCCACATGATGTCAGTGACAATTTGTTAATTATATTTTCTTGTTTTCGAACTCCTTGTTTAGTACAGAAGTATATAAATCACCCATCGTTTCAGAAACGGGGAAATATGAAAATATAACACATTGACTATACGCTACTAAAGAGCCATGAGCACAGTTTTATGGGCCATACGTCATTTCTAGATTACAGCAGTGTGTATGGTATAAATAACAGCACACAGAAGACTGGCAGCACCTCTGTTTTTGTGCCTCGAGGCCTCTCTCCTCCTCCACTCGCTCACTCCGTTCTAGCTTTAGCACTAGTTTCATCATTCCCTGAGAATAAGCACAGCTGCACTTGCTTTTCTTTTCTGCGCCAGGGCCCATCTTTCCTCGCTAGAGCTGTGGCAGGAATAGAGCCCTTTTATTCAGGACACTGTGGGGACTTTACCTCGGTTATAATAGTTAAAAGGTTTAACCGGCTTGGTAGTGGTAAGAGGGATAGATGTGTGAAGTTTTTATTATTTCCTCAAGGGTTATTTGACTTCTGTACAAAATAACAATTAATTTTTAACAGCAATTTTTCATATAGTCACTTGGAGACCATTCCTTGCAAAATGTAATTATTTTTCCAAATTGAATGCCTCATATACAAGAGCTGAAACATGATATTCTCTGCAGATTCATCATCAGACGTCCAAAATCAAATCCTAAGGTCCGAGGATGTCCTAAATTGTGCACCTTGCTATAAAACCAACTGTCTTTATCGTCATAACAACGACCCAGTGCAGGTTCAACCAGTGAAGTTGTGTGAAATCAAAACGGGGTTTTAGGACAGTATTTAAGGTTATAACGTGATGTTGTTATAAAGATTTTTTTTTTTTAAACCAGGGGTAAATGCATTGTACAGTCACCAGGGTCCGTTACCACAGCAACTCGTAGAGCAGTGGACACCAGGCATAATCTTATGCTTCATTCTTTGCCATTTTCTGAAGGAAAGAACGTGTTTTTGTGTGTGTGTGTGTGTGTGTGTGTGTTGCGCTGATGCCATAATAAGGACACCTGCTCATAAATGGAGCAAACAGACCAATCTCGGTCAGTAAACACTGCTTATTGGAAGCAGAAAGCCACCAAAATCCCCGGCTTTCTCCAAACACAGTTGATCTCTTTATCTTTCATGGCCATGAAAACTATGAGTGCTTTCAGGCTCTGCACGGCTAAGTCCTATCAGTCTTTTCTTGATGCCTGCTGAGATTAGGACTAGAGGTGTAAAACCCTAGAGAGAAGCCACTATTCAACAGCCATTTAAAGAAATAGGTCAGCAAATAATCAAATGTACACCTTTTTTCATTTAAAAAAAATAACCATGTAGCATCATTTTGGAGTCCAATTTGCTGTCTATTTTTTATAGATATCGGTCCGTCACACTATCAGAGACCATAAGTCAGGCATGTAGTTATTATAATGTTAACTGAAGTCATAGCTCCAGTGCAAAACCAAAGAAGCAGACTTCATGTCTTGGCTGATCAGCTACACTTGGGATCTGGAGAAAACTGTGTTTAGGAATCCCCTGTTACAAAGAAAGCCTGAAGGCCTTGTGAAGCCTGGGGTGGTAGTATGAGCAGAACCCAGAGAGAGAAGTAGCAAGGGGCTGCAACCTCAGGGAGTTCCCTTCTTAAAGAGCAAGATAGAGGCAAACAGCAGAATGAAGGACATGCAAAAAGACACAGTGGGAAAACGTATATGTGCACAAAGCACACTCACATTTATAATACCACAAAGAACTCAGAACAAATAAAAAGGGCGCGCTAAGACCCCAAATCCTGCAATCCTCTTCCCCAAAGCAGCTTTCATTTTCAGCAGAAGAGGATATTCTGCATCGAAACTTTGCACAATTACTTTTCCAAGTACTCTGCTATAACATTTTTCAACACTTAATCTTGGATTACAAATCCAAATACATCCATTTAAATCTTCATAGATCTTATTTGTACAGTTTGAACTATGTTAAAGAAATCATTGGGCCACAAGCAACAACCAATGTGCATAAGGCTGTTTTCCCCCTGAAGAATCTTGGGTGGATGTTGCTTTTTAATATCTTAGTATGTGGAGCTTTGAGGCTAATTATGCTAACGTACCCACATCATTACTAACAATATTCAAAGGGACATATTGAAAAGACACAAAAAGTGAAAACTGCTGTGTACTCGGGGTCAGGGTGAACAGCGAGAGGATCATTATCATTTAAAGGAACAGGTGCTGTAAGGACAGAGATGTTTACACAGGGGAGAAAGCTGCTGTGGGGTTTGTTCCTTGTGGTGTTTTGTTCAAATCAAGTCACAGATGTTTCATTAGGACCCCATAAACTGTGTGGAAAAGGTGTAAAATATGTCCTATCTTGTAATTTCAGTGTAAAACTAAATTGTTTCAGTGTAAAACTAAAGAAACTACCTTTGGACACCAATCAATGCCTTGGCTAAAGTTGGAATAAAGAGAGAATTAGTGTATACCCTATTTTTCCCTTTAAATGCAATGACATATTGATTTTAATGAGGGTAATCCCTTACCTTTTTGAAACATGCCATCATTTTTATCTAAATGTTCTCTTTTGTTTTCAGTGTGTTCGGATGGATGTGTCGGAAGGACTGTGTCCTAAACTGAATCTACCTGTCAGAACGAAAACACTTTATTAAGCAAATCTCACCGAAAGTGGTTCCGGCGTCTGGTCTGGACACGGAGGAGACGATGACAAAGCCGAAGCCTTCACTCTCCCCGCGGCGGATCTCCACGTCATACGGCTGGACGGTGTTCGTGACTGCTGTGCTGGCCCCTGCACCTCCACCTCCGCCTCCCCCTCCGCTGCCGATACCGCTGGTGGATCCAGAGCCGGATCCTGAGCTGACCGTGTTGAGAGAGTTCTGGCTGCCCTGGGGGGTCCGCTTGTCCTCCGTAAGGGAGGCTGCCTGCGTGCTGCTGTGGTGGGAAGAGGCTGGCGAGGGCGGGACATCACCGTCCACTTTTGTTACTGAGGAGAAAGATAGATTGTGATTATCCTTGGGGCTTTCTGCAATCTAAACACACTGTAATTGAGTTTACATGAGCAAACATTTATTTACTCTGCGCTATTTATAAATGACAAGGGCTCTTTAAGAATACCATGCAACATTATTAGTTTCTCTTGAATCCTGCTGTTATGTTTTGTAGCTCTATGAATATAGCAGGCAAATTCTTCAGTCTAGGGGCTTCTTTAAGAGTTTACATCAAACATGGTCCACTTGTGTCCTACTGCGGGGCTCTGACTAATAAGAGCTGATGTAACAGTACCTCTATATGAAGTAATAAGCTCTCATTAATGTTAAACTGTGGAAGCCAAAAACTTGTAATCAGTACCTTGACACTTCAGATGACTCCCATCTCTTTGCATTTTAACCCGAGAATGCAGAGCATATGCTGCAACATCAAAGTCATTGCAGCTTCACTATTTGATCCGCTCTCAGATAAACAATATAGTAGACTCCATTCTCCCAGCAGCACAATAATACCATGTGCATTCTGTGGGGAATGTGTTGACCTATTTTCTTTTTTAATATACAGTCATGTGCAAAAGTTTCAGACGCCCTGGTCTAATGACATTCTCTACACTTCTGAACACTTTAAAACATTTTAATGCTTGTTTGCTGAATTTAATTGAGCGTTTAATAGTTTCCAACTGTATTCATGAACAGATCTAATAGCTTTGTAGTACACCAGTAAACTATTGTATGACCAGAGAATGGGTGCCTCATATAGGATTGGGGGAGCCATGTTTAAAATAGATTCCACTGAAGATGCTGTGATATCATGGAGGAACTGGACACACACCTGTGTTTTGGGCTTCAGGAGGGTGCTGAGAGAAGGATTTAAAAGCTTAAAAGTGACGACACTCCTCCTCAACTCTTCTAAGTCTCATTAGCAGGCAGGACAGGGGGACTGGGGGAAAGGTGGGACGGACTGGAGGACATTTAATCGTGTTTATAATCACCGTTCAAGGCCGTTGTGACATTACACACTCACAACAAATGGATGAACACAACGCTGGGCTGCGCTTTTTAGATGAGGTTAGACTTTAATCTGTTTCTCTAACAGAGGTTAAAGGCGTTGTTTGACCAAAAAAACATAAGTCACTTATATACTATCCCAGCTCTGTCTGTAGTTGATCCCACTTTAGATTCTGTCTTTAATAACTGTGTAGTTGCACATTAACAGCAGTTACTTTGCTGTTGTATATACTGTTAAAGTGTTGTATGTTGTGAAGTGACTGTTAGAGATGGATTACAGTAGTGCAGAGTGGATTACAGTTATTAGTCACGTAATTACACTGTGAGTACAAATATGCTTGTGTCTTTACACAAACAAATCCAAAGTTGACACACTTGTGCATTCACAATGTTACATCTATAACGATGAATATATCATCAGTGGTTGTATAGTTGAAACATGCATTATTTTTGTGTAATCACATTATGACATTGTGTTATTAGACACAAGTAATTTATGACGGGGACCTATGCTTGTCATTGTTTTATGGCGCTAGGAGTCCATTGCAGATCTTTGGCGAAGTGTTCTCGGGTTTTGTTAGAGACTAAGAGCGGCTCTTTTATTAACATGCAGTGAACCCTCATTTAAATAAAAATCTGGCTAGTACACATGAATAATTAGAGGAGATTTTGCATTATTCATAACTCCATTAAGGTCAGAGAGCATTGCAGAGTGGGATTGTAGTTACTAGACTTGAACAGTGGGACTGGGCTTGCTTCAGCATATATTTTAAATCCAGATCTTAGACGTAGATTTGTGTCACCAAGCTAAGTCCATTATAAAAACAATTATCATTAAATATCATAAAACGAACTAAATATTCTGTGCTGATCACACACTCCCACGTGTTTTGATGATGACCGTTGTTTAAGAACTAATGCATATTAGTGCCTATGCAAATGTTATTACAGATAAAGATAAATAAATAAAACAAAAGATGCAGTTTAAGTTGTAAACACAAGGCCCTTTTCGGGTTTGTGTTATGTAGAGGATGTGTTAACTGGATACGATTGCGCTCACCTCCGTATCCGGTCTTGCGTCTGACCGTCAAGTTAACGTGACCCTGTTTTGCTGCCTGCTGCATGAGTTGTACCACCAACTGATGAGATTTCCCCACCACTGCCGTGCCGTCCACACAGATCAGCTCATCTCCAGAGCGCAGACGTCCGTCTTCATCAGCGGCACCGTACTTCACGATGTGACCAATATAAATCTGGATGAGAAGAGAACAGCGTAAAACTCAATGTCGATCCTGATCCTAAACTTAACCCTAAGCTTCAAGATATTATTAGCAGCAGGATTTTAATGTTCTTCAAACTCTAGAGCACTATTTTTCTAAAAGTTCTTTAGGGAAATAACAGAACGTTTGCATGGATTTGGGCAAACAGTGCCACCATTGTTTTGTGACTCTAAAAAAACTATAAATATTGTGTATAGTCTAGTAGTAGGTTTATTATTTTTAAAAAAGCTTTCTTCAGTAGCAGTGGTGCTCAATCTATCTATCGTTACACTTGTATAGCGCCTTTCTAGACACCCAAGGACGCTTTACAATCCACACTGCTCAGAACACTCAATCCACACACACTGGCGAGAAGCGGCAGCCAAACTCGCACCAGGAACGACCGTCCACCTGGAGGACTGCATCGGGCACTAGGGTTTCACCCAGGACAGAGCACCAATCCATATCTGGGCACACACACATTCACTCACACATACAGACATTCATTCACATACACACTCATTCACTCACACACCAGGACAGTTATTAGACAGAAGCCAATTCACCTACCCTCCATGTTTTTGGACTGTGGGAGGAAACCGGAGAGCCCAAAGGAAACCCACGCAGACACGGGGAGAACATGGAAACTCCACCCAGATTTGACTTGAACCCAAGATCCCAGCGCTGGGAGGCGAACGTGCTCATCACCAAGCCACCGTACCGCCCGCCAGTGTTTTAGTCATTTAATTCCTGGACAAGGCCCACTCGGTAAAGTCATGTCTTAAGGTTTGATAATCATCAAACATGTAGCAGATTTTGCCTGTGATTCTCTTCTCTTTCAGCTCCACAGTCTTTAGTGCTGGTTGTCTTTCTGTTTATTTTGGGCCTAAACTGATGAGTGATGCTTGCCATAAACATAACCCCCTTCATGGAATGCCTGGGACCAAATCCTGTTACTATCCCGGCCAAGAACAAAAACCTCAAGGGGCCATTTTATACTTTTCTTTCAAGAAACAGTCCATGAAAGCAGTGTGTGAGTTTGAACAAGCTTCAAACTCAACTTGGCTTCCTTAACGGAGAGCATGGGTGGCCCAGGAGATTTTTTTATCCCCCTCTACTGAACAAGACGGCACAGCTGAGATGAAAGAAGGGAATGAGTTGCGGGGATCTAACTGTACCTCGACCACACACACATAGTCAGGGGATGCTTTTCCTGGTTCAGAGTCCTGCCAAATATTGAGGGTTCTATAATGTGGCATGGCACTCCTTGGACCTAGAAATGGATGTCATAAACAAACTGCAAAGGCTGAGGGGTTGAGCCCTGCCAAGTAAGCATGCACCGTTACATTTGGAAACTCTTCAAAAGGCTTGAGATCCATCTTTGTAGCTGAGAGAGAGAGAAGGCACCAGCTTCAAACGGCTGATGAGCCTCTGACTCTTTTAATTAGAATTTTTAATGGACAACGTTTTGGACGCCTTCAAGTGTTTGAAATTGTATACGCAGAGGCTTGGTTTTATCTCGTCTAAAAATAAGGAGATATACTTGACGCGACCTCATGCGCCCAACGTGGTGAACGAACAACCAGGCCTTGCAGTAAGATTCAGCCTCAGATCCCAGTTGTGAGCTCCCAGCTGGTGGTACAGATTTAAACAATTTGCTTACAATAAGTGACGTAATTTGCCAGCAATGCACATGGGACAATCAAACTATGCAACAATCATCAAATTGTTGGCTCCATAATTCCAGAGATGCTCCAATGACTTATAAATATCTGCTATATTTAATTCCAAAGCACCAGCTCATTTGACCTTCCACCACATGCTCAATGATGTTATTTGGATATTAAATATTTAAATGGCATTAGTTGAAGACATTATATAATTATTATTAGCACCTGCTGCTTATTTGACGGGCAAAGGTATAGTACCTGAATTTAATAATAACAAGCACTTTCTTAATAAATTTAAAAATAAAAATAACAACAACTCACTGGTTCTCCGGCCTCGTTCCCTCCTAAGATCCGGAAGCCAAAGCCTGTGTCTTTTCTCCACAGGAAGATATCCTGCTCTTGGTAATCTGGCACTGAAAAAGGGACAAAATAACCCAAGGCCACGATCAATTCACCTGCAGCATGACGCAAATGGTCTGAATCATTCCACTCTGTTCCCTGCTCTCAAGTGCGGCAGCTCTTAGGGATGGCGGCGAGATACAGCCAAATAGCGACAGCTAATAACGTCATCACTTTAACATCGCACCTCTGGCTGGACCCAATCAGAGTTATGGCCGGATTCAGCTTCAGACCCTTTGCAGTCTTTAACAAAGCCTTGCAGCTGACAGCCAGGGCTTGATCCAGCAGCTATTATTATGAGAAAACGATGCAATAAATCATTGCCCCCAGAATGAAGTAACTATACTATAATGCATTATTATTATTTAGTGCCTTAGAAGAAAGGAACAGAGTTGAATGTAACAAATCTCATTTGGTATAATGGCTGGCTTCTCATGTTGTGACTCATTGAATTATTCATTTCAGACTCTTATAGGTTACGAAAGGTCCTTGTTCATAGCATAAAACTTCCCGACACCCAAACAAAGGATGTTTCAGACATCGCTGCATGAAGAACGGGCACATGCAGAGTGACCTCTGTGAAATTGGACCCATTTTGGAGCTCCTCTGAAGCACTAAAGCTGCTTGATGTCTTCTTGCCCTTGGGCTACATCTTCAATTCAGTGCCAAGACACAGTTCGCTTCCACCACTCCGTGTCAAATCAGCCAAGATGAGTGACAGCACTGCAACTTTTTACCTCTGACGTGTTTACTAGCACGCATCAGCAGGATGTCAGCTGTTAGGCTGCTGGAAATAAAAAAAGAATGAGCTCCATCACATGCCCTTCGCACTCTCTGCCAGATGCACAATTTCAAAATCAATGCGTGCTAAGAAGGCAATTAGCGTGCACGGTTACTCATGCAATGTCTTTTTCAGTTCGTCAGGTTAGACTCCTATTGATGATCTGCAGATGTTTGCACTCTGTACTGAAAGAAAATTGGCCAGGGTGAGGTGTAAGGCTTGAGTTAAAGCAAAGAGGCACTTTATTCTGAGACATCTTTTAACTGTGGCTAAATCTAGCTGAGAGAGGGCTAAGGTATTTGCTAAAGCAATGGCTAGATCATTCCCAATTTGGGTGCTCAGCCACAGAGTCTGAAATCCACTTGTGTAATTTTTTTGCCCATGGAGCAATGTATCATGAGGCAGTGTTGTCATACATTTCATGTAATAGCATCCTGTGATGTGGCTTTCAGGGGCATTCAATATTTCTGATAGCACCACTTTAAATACTTGGGATCATTTTTTCATGCCACATTTCACAATAACCACAGACTAAGTCCCTAACATCTAGGCAACATCTCAAATTGTAGGGAAACTCTGTTCTCTCTGGTTTGTTTACGTTCAGAAGTTCAGCATCTTTTAAGGTGTATGTGGTATTTCTATGTGGCTGAAATTTAAATTTAGTTGTACGTTTTTAAGCCAGTTTCAGTAACCGAGGATCAGAACGCCAGGGCCTCCGACCCCGGCTGCCACCCGATCCCTTAGGACATCTGGGAGAGATTCGGAGTGGAGCCGCTGCTCCTCCATGTTGAGAGGAGCCAGTTGAGGTGGTTCGGGCATCTGGTTCGGATGCCTCCTGGACGCCTTCCTGGTGAGGTGTTCCGGGCATGTCCAACGGGGAGGAGGCCCCGGGGCAGACCAAGAACACGCTGGAGAGACTACATGCCTCAACTGGCCTGGGAACGCCTCGGTATACCCCCGGAGGAGCTGTAGACGGTGGCTGGGGAGAGGGAGGTCTGGGTTTCTTTGCTCCGACTGCTTCCCCCGTGACCCGGACCCAGATAAGCAGTGGATAATGAATGTACGTTTTTATTCACTGGTTGAATTATCACAGAAACTTATTTGTAACTCGAATTGTTTAGCTTTACAGAATTTTGGGTCTGTGTTTACTTTCATGCAATTAGCAGTGTCCTGGAGTCAGCGTTTTCTACAGAACTAAAAAGTCAATATTACCCACCTATGGAGCAGAAATATATCAATATCCTCATCTCTGTTAATGATTTTCAACTTATGAAAGCCTAGCATACTGGAATGAGACAATTTGATTTTTTTTCCCATTAACAGAAACCAGGGCTTTGAAAACAGATTAGACCAGTTTTGGAAACATCTTCAGAATTTTCTAAAATGGTTTTTGATTAAAATAGAGAAAGTCACATTTAACTCTTCAAAAAGTGTTGGTCTTTAAGATTGCAGTTTTAAAATATCTTTAGAGGAATATATAATAATTTGGATAAATATCCCAAAGTATTACTTTCAGAAAGATTCAGTGCTTGGTTAAAAACATGTTAAGGACATTTAGACCATATGCAGTGCAGGAAGTACATCTTTGAGTTCTATCGAGGCTACAGGAGACTAAGTGCAAGAGGGAGTTACTCTGACACATCCCAAGAGCACTTGTGTTGACAGGCATATGATAGGGATTTGGGTAATTGGGAGCTGTCTGTTGTGGGAAAAGGCATTCTTCCACTGGTGAGCCAAGCCGATGCAGCAGGAAGTAATGTGGAGGCACCAGGAGCAGGAGCAGCTTGGGCTGCAATCTGTCCACTGAATCGACAATTAGGCATGCAGTGTTCTACCCTCCCTCCATTTTTTTTTAGGAGCGGGGGGAACAGCAGTCTGCAAACTGACCAAAAACCAGGTTCACTTCCACACAATCTCGTCCATACTGTTTCACAATAACAATGGGATTCCGCATGGTTTCACTGTGGAATTGGATTGAGCAGGATGAGCTGGACTGGTTGCACAAAAACCAGTGTCTATCATGTCTCTGAGTTTCGATTTGCTAGAAGCAACTGACTGACTTGAATTTGAAAGAGGCTACCTCTTTCACCTTTACTTTCTACCATTGTAGTGTTGTGCTCTATCAAAGTGATCGAGGGTTGTTTGATCCCGAATAACTGGGTCCGTGAGGGCAGTGTGGACATAGATGTCTTTTACCCAAGCTTGGCAGTTTGGAATAAGACAGTAATTCCCAACTTGCCAAGACCTTGAAATTTGATGCACTTGATTAAATGACAGAACTTAAAATGGCTTCTCCTTGCCCTTGCAGTGATGTCCTCTTTCCAGGTAATCAAGGCTAGCATAATCCAGACAATCTGGGTCCACCTTAGAAGTCTGGACACAAGTGTCCATTACACAGCCAATCAGAGGCAGTGGCCCCAGAGCCACTTGAGGCATACAAAATGGCCATGGCTAGAGAGATCTCCCGGATCATTCCATCTCCATTAAGCTGCCGGAATGAGTCTCCAAATTGAGCATTATGGCTCGCCCCAGCTTTCAGCCTACATTCACTTAAGCTGCAGTCACTTAATGATACTTTTGTGTGCTTAAGATAAACTCTGAAATACCCACTTGGGTGCTCAAGCTGGGCATAACAGACTTCTGGATGGCTTCAAAAATGGCAGATCGATCAGAATCTCATTGATCTGCTGCTAATTTCATTCAGGGGCTCTGTACCACAACTGACTTTGCCACGGCCTATATTGACTCTTTCTCGGGTGCAGACTTCATGTTTCATCTAGTCCCGGGCTGAAAAATGAAAATGAATCCACCCCAGCCATAAAGAAAACACAGCTGACAAGACTTTTCTAGAGCAACCCTTTCCCTCTTCCGCCTCTACTGGCTCTTCGTCTGTTCCCCAGGCCCTGCTAGGATCCGTGGGCGGTGCTGCCAGTCCCAGCCCCTTCTTTGCTTTAAGCCGTTCAATAATGAAAGAGCAGCATGAAAGCAGGGGGGCACTGGAGGAATGATTAGCCACTGAAATATCCAGACCTGAGAGGCGAGCCTTCAACTCCCGCAACCTCCCGACAGCAGCTGAAGGATATTCCAGCTAATTAGCCCACTCGCCTATCCACGTCCACATCACACGGACATGAAAGAAATATGGGATTTCGCCGTGTTCCGACGCCACCAATTACACACACGTTTGTCAGAGACGTTTTTAAGGGGCATCGATGCGTGTAAGATCACTGATAGCAGGACGGTATGTAATTGGTCAGAAGGGCTAGGCGGCACGAGTTGATTCTTGCGCTTTTGTTAAAGGGGTCCCAAGTATAGAGCTTGCTAGTGAACCAGACTAATTAGACCTCGACAAAGAGTGGACGTTGGAGCACTACAGTATAATGGTCCCTGACAGCAAAAACACACAGAAGATTCTCGCAGAGGGCTAATGGGTTTCATAGAAAGATTCTGCACTGGGTATGCCAGAGTTTGTGTCAAAGTGCAAGTAGGAATTTCAGGCAAGCGGAAGGACATTTTTCAGGAGGGCATGTCTAGCTTCTAACCACGGAACCTAGTGGGTATTCCAGCGACTGGAGTTTTTGCTAATTATGAAAATGCACATTAAAAAAACTAAACAAAACAAAACACAGATGCTAAAGAGTTTTATGCTGAGTTTATAACAATTTTCATACCACCCTCATTTTTTTTTATTTAATATAGGTGTAGTTTGTTCTACACCTATCTAGAGCCACACATGACATAAGCCAGAACTTTGATTGAGGGTCAAAAAAGCAGAAATCTTGATTGATCTTCACCGCTGACTTAATTTACAGATACAGTAACCCAGACATTGTGTTAGTAAAAGTACCTTACTCCACCTTACTCCATAGTCCGGCTCACCACATAATTTATCTCCTTTCCATTACCTTTTACCTGCCCTTCTCAGTAGACCCAGCAGCCCCCCAGAGATCCAGCTCCCCAAGCACCCGCCACCAAAATCCCATATTACTTACGCCTACTTTCATACATGCTCCTGGACTGGGCCCAGATCTTGAAGGGGTCGGGTTTCTTGGAGAGGGTGCCGTCTGCCGAGACGTCCTGCTGGGGCAGGCCGGGCAGCGGCAGGGCTGGGGCGGGTGGGGCCGCCGTCTCGGTGGACGGAGCCTGTGAGGCGTGGAGGGGCGAGGAGTCAGAGGGGACACTGCGGTGACTGGAGACGCTGTGCTGAGAGCTGCCCTGGCTGTCCTTTCGCTCCAACTGCTGCTGCTCATGGGGATGTGGGTGGATGATGATGGGGATGAGAGGATGAGTGAGTGGATGGGTGTGTGTGGGTAAATTGAGTGGATGGTTGTAAGTAGCGTGTGGGTGTTTTTGTGTGTGGATGTGAGAGAGTGGGAGAAGGAGAAAGAGGCAAAGAGAAACAGAAGGAGGTGAGAGAGTACTCAGAAATGCTTAGGATTGACACAAAGTACTGTACAACAAATCGGATTCGACCACACTTGAACCCATCCACTTTTTCTTCATCTTCTCAACTCAGAGCCACATTTGATCATGCCCCAACCATCGCCTGCTAATTGTTTGCCATCTTTGTTCCAGAGGAATAAAAAATCCACTTCCAGGAGCTTAATTTTTAATCACAAGCGTGCGAAGATATGAATTCATGCTCGTAAAGCGCAAACAAAGTGGATTTTCCTTCGCCTGCCCAAAACTTTGAGTCCTTGGGGACCTGACAGACACTGATCAAGCAGCTACAGTGAATGAGAAAGGGGTGGGCCACTGTGAAAATTGGTAACACGCTCAGTATTCATTTCCTCTTGATCAACTGAGAGAAGAATTCATCAGTAGATGCAATGCCCTTAATCCCAGAGACGGCTCACGTTGTTCCAGAGAAGGAACAGCCTCCAACAGGCAGAATTCCACCGAGAATGATTTGAATGAGACACTGATAACACACTAAGTGAACGCCAGGAGGGCAGAGCGATAGATTAGAGCCCTTTGCTTTTCTTCAGAGCCACTGCATGATGTCTTAACCTATGGATTAAGGAGAAGGAGGGAAAACCAATATTCTGACCAGAACCGAGCAGTGTGTAGCTGCCTTTACTCTCATCTGATCTTCATGTCATATCTTATAACACTGCCTCTAATCAAAACCCTAGCTCATAGTCATACTCGAAATAGCCCCTACTCACTATTCCCTGCATTACTCACTATATACTGCACTATTATAGGGAACTGAGTTCAGGAGGTTAGTGAACATGTATACAACCAAATGCAGGTTTGCACTAAGATTCTGTCACAATAACTCAATAAATCTATAGACATCATGCCACCAGTCCACTATAATCAGAGTTTCATAATGTATCTAAAAATATATATTTCACAAACACATAACTGTATAAACACAGTACTGACCCAATCCATTTCCACTTAAAGCAGCCATTAAGCATGTGTTATTCATTTCATAATATCAGACAACCCATATACATAAAGCATACACAGAAGCCTTAAAGCTGATATATAAAACTCATTATCTGTAACCGCTTATCCAATTCAGTGTCGCGGTGGGTCCAGAGCCTACCTGGAATAATTGGGCGCAAGGCGGGAATACACCCTGGAGGGGGCGCCAGTCCTTCACAGGGCAAGACACACTCACACCTACTTTTGTGTCGCCAATCCACCTACCAACTTGTGTTCTTGGACTGTGGGAGGAAACCGGAGCATCGGGAGGAAACCCACGCGGACACGGGGAGAACACACCAACTCCTCACAGACAGTCACCCGGAGGAAACCCACGCGGACACGGGGAGAACACACCACAGTCCTCAAAGACAGTCACCCGGAGCGGGAATCGAACCCACAACCTCCAGGTGCCTGGAGCTGTGTGACTGCGACACTAACCTGCTGCGATACCGTGCCGCCCATATATAAAACAGCACTTTCAAACTCCAGACCATTAGAGATTTGCTCTCATTCTTCTTGTAAACACCTCCAAAGTTCAGTCTTTGAAGCTGGTTGCATTTTCTACAATCTGTTTATTTATTCTAGTGTTCACGTCAGTGCCACACATCCTTTCAGACCCACAGCTCTGGGTTTACAAGATCCTCTCCTGCTTCTCAAACACGAAAGCTGGTATTAAAGGGATGCACTGTATGTATGATACTTTCTAAATGTGCAGACTTTTAGACAGACCTACCCTATATTTCCTAGCCCATTTTCCTTTTATTCCCACTAAGTGTCTTCTTCAACTGGGAAGTGTATAAACCCAGGGGTGGTTCTTGACTTTTGCACAGTACTGTATTTGCATAGAAACTTAATCGAATTAATACATGTGCAGAAATGTCTGTAAAGTCTAAAGTCAAATATGACCTCTAAGCACACGTTGAACATCCTACAATATACAGTGCACTGTCCAATCTGTCAGCTTTGGTCATAAATAAATTATCCAGACGTTAAACATCGAGTCAGAGGCACTGCTCTCCTCACATCGCTCAGACTCTCAGGCGCTGAGGGATTGATGCAACTCTTGGACTAAAACAGAAACTTAGATTCTCTTGATTGTCACTGACTATACACTCACTTACGTGGCACTAACCCTGTCCAGAGAGTTGTTAAAACACATCAGCTCACATCCCAGGATCAAACACGAGATAAACACTATACACACCGTATTAAGGGAATACAAGGGAATACATGATAAAAATAATATTAAAATATTAAAAAATAATGACCAAATTGCAGCAAGAGCCTGGAGCCTCATTAATAAAAACGTGACCAGCTTTCCCTTTAAATATCTTCTTAAGTAGAACTTAAACACACAATATTCAAACATAACGTTGGACGGTTTGGATACGTCAAACATTTCCATGCAAAATTCATGTTTAATACACTGCTACTTTATCACGTGGAATGACTTTTATAATCAAATCAGTGGCAAATAATGTTTAACAAATCAATCTCTTTGGTTTAACACCTGTTCAGGGCACCAGCTCTACCAGTGTCTGCCTTTAGGGGGTGCCGTGTAGCTCTGTCAGCTCTACTGAGTCTTTAGAGATGTCTCACCGAGCCTGGCACTGAGAACACAGTGAAAACAACCCTCCTTACAGGCGCACACACACACACTCACCAATTCATTCACACAGCTGTAGCCCCCATGCAAAACCCACACACTTAAACCACTTCAATTAATTTACACTCAGGTTCAGCCCCAAACACACACACACACACAAGGAGACAAAACACACACTTGGAAGAGGGAAGCAATATAATGAGAGGTGAAGAGAGAGAGAGAGAGAGAGAGCGAGAGAGAGAGAGAGCGCGCAAGGTAAAGAATGACCAAGAAGGAGTGTAAGACAGCACAATTCAAAAGTAACAGCAGATGTAAAACAGCAGTGAGACGGAGAAAGAGAGGGGAGGTAAAAGGATGGTTAGAAAGATCAAAGGAAATAATCAGCACTCACCAGTTTAGGGCTTTTCTTTGCAGGAGCCACCCCTGAAAAAACCAACAGAGGAAATCATTAGCCGCTGCTGTTGATACTCCAGCCTCAGCAGCAGACAAAACAAGGCAGAAATCCCAGACGATCTCAGATCTGCACAGCAGCAACAGCCTTCCCTCGCTCCCTTCCTCCCTCTATCTCTCTATCTCTCCAAAGCAAAATAAATGAATTAAGGGCAGTGCTCTCTCTCACTCTCTCACTCTCTCTCTCTGCATTCAGCGCAGGAACGATTCATAACACTGTACACACTGAAGGAAGAGAGAGAGAGAGAGAGAGAGAGAGAGAGAAACGAATAAACAGACAGGAATAGTGTGAGAGAAAGAGAGAGTAAAAGATAGGACAAGAATAATGAAACAGAGAAAAGGGAAAAAGCAGGAAAATAAACCAGAAACAACAGAAAGAAAATGAAACAGAGCCAGAAATAGTGAGAAAGACAGAAAAAAAAGATTAAAAACAGAGAGGCATTGAGAAAAAGGTAAAGAGGGAAGATAAAACGAGTGAGCCAGGGAGAACAAGTGTGAGAGAGAGAGAGAGAGAGAGAGAGAGAGAGAGAGAGAGAGAGAGAGAGCACTCTCCAGATCCATTACCCATAGAGAAGGAATCCAAGATACTGAACATTAAATTGTAAGCGACGGTCAGTTCCCCTCGTACTGAAACCATCTTCCAGCAGAGCTCCTCCTGCCTCTATAGCCGCTCCGCACTCCTCCCCTCTCTCACGCTCCTTTTTTCTCCCCTGTCTCTCTCTCTCTCTCTCTCTCTCTCTCTTTCCCTCACTCTATCGTCTTTCACCCTCCCCCCTACGCATCAGGCGGCCGTGCATCAGCATCCCTCGCTCGCTCTCAATTTCCCTCACTTGCTCTCTCTCTCTCTGTCTCTCGGACATCCCTTTCTCTCACTCCCCCACCACTCTTTCGATATCTCTGTCTCTTTTCATCACATCTCTCTCTCTCTCTCTTTCTTAATAAAACTGTTTGACTGACAGGAGATACTTACATTTATATTGTCAAAGCATTGCAACAGATACATATACAGTAACAAATAACATACCCCTCTCTCTCTTTCCCTATTCTCCATGTACTCTCTCTCTCTCTCTCTCTCTGAGCCTCTTCCTTCTCTCTCCCTTCCTCTCTCCTGACAGCCCCCTGCATAAATCATGTTCATACATAAATAGAACCCCAGCTCTGTAGCTGGACAACGTGAGCGAGGAAAGGGACAGACGTGAAAGCAAAACGCAGAAGACGCAGTGTGAGATACACAACCATTAGCTCATCAGATGACCACCACCGAGCTCTAATCTCACAGCTGTATGTTTTTCCTTGTTCTACTAAGGGTCTTAGTCACTTATTGTGTGTGAATCCTCCTCTGAGAAAAGCCCCAGAGCCGTGGGAGCCTTTATCGTCCATCACTTATTCACAAGCCAGGAGTGCTTTGGTCTGGGAGACAGCTGAGCTTCATCCCTCTATCTCTAACTTCCTTCTAAGGACGCACGGGACCGTCCACTCTGTGTTCACACCTTGTAAAATAATCTGAATTCAGACAATTAGCATCATGCACTCAATTTAGTCCTTTAGCCAGTCGAGGAAAGTACACTCTCACTTCTTAACTTTCAGTGTCAGTTAATGCAATGAGATTAACCTGGTGAGCTGCACAAGTTGGCACTGACTACGTAGACGGCTGTTTAAGTCGGCAGCTTTCTAACAGTTGCCTGTCCTCACAGTTAGAGGGGGATTGGATTGTGTCATGTCTTGTTCGCGCTCACTGCAAGCAATCAGTGTTTACTTCCCTCAGCAGCTAGCGTCGCCTCAGCGTTTCAGAGCGATGGATTCTAGTCTTCCCATTTTTATCATGTTTTAATTATTATTGCTCTGGGAGAAGAGTGAAATAGATGGGAGTTGTGGTTGCGTTGCATCATGGAATTGCCTTTAGGGCTGATGTATAGTTCGATGCCACCTTAAAACCTAGCCAGATTAAGATATCTCAATAGGCAGGTATTATAATGAGGTATCTAAGGGTTGGGACAGCCTACGCCTCGGGAGCACACTATGTTCTGTGTGTAGACAGCTCACTAGGGTTTGGGACGGACCCATTATTTTAATTTGACCTTTCTATTAGTTATTTTTAATTTGACCATCTCATATTGGTCAGTGGTAAGGTCCGGACTTTCAGACTTGGTCCAAAGCAAAACTGGCAAAACGGGTCTCAGACCACGGTCCAGTCCAGGTGGTTTCGGTCCAGATCAAACTGAACCAACGTTGAGTTCGTGTACAGCGTGAAAACTATTTTTGGATGGACTGTTGGACCAGTTACGCAGAAGCAATATAAAAGACAGATGGACGTGACCAGGTGATTTACTCACCTGTGAAACATGTAAAAACCCTTAATTCAACTGAACTTTGTTGAACCATGCTGCCTGAACAACAGTGAACGGAAAACATCATTTGATATTATTCAGTGTTTATGTGTGGTTTAACAGACTACTAGGGTATCATTATGAGAATGGCACTCTGTAGTGTAGAAAACAAAGTGCATGTGATTTGGGACACATCAGTACTTGAGCCAGTACAGAGTGCAACCATTGAATAAGCAGCTGCTAAAGAGGCAGGAAAAGACCTGCAAAGATACAACGTTTGTGTTCGCTTCTTTCATTAGGATTAACTTGATCTGAGCCACAGATACGTAAAAGTAAATATTAGTAGAAACGTGGCAGCCGTGGCCTGGTGGTGACTGAAGTGCTTTGAGCAAGGCCCCTAACCCCCAACTGCTCCCCGAGCGTCGAGGCTAATGCTGCCCACTGCCCCCTATTGTTCACTAGTGTGTAAATGTGTGTATTACTGCACGGATTGGAGTTAAATTCAGAGAACATTTCCTCTGTGTGCAAGCACAGTGTCCAATAAAGTGATTCTAATTCTAATTCTAACATTCATTCAGATGCATGGCACTCTACAAGCCGTCAGTGTTAAGTATGTGGAGACGTAGCCCATGTAAGTGATGACAGCATGACATAGAAAGTCTTTAGTCTGGACTTTCATGTGTGAAAACGCCCTAAAATGCCAAATATAGAGATATAAGGTTTTTATTCAGATAGGGATGTTATGTAGCCATGCCCTGGAGCTACTCAGCGCCATGCTGACTACAAGCTTAAAGACTTCCCAGGTTCCCAGAGATTTCTGAAGGCTTGAAATATGTGCACGCCCTTTTTACTTATGGGGGGCTCATGGTGCATTGATGTGAATGCTGGCTTTGGCTGTGCGTCATTCCTGTTGCTAAGCAACAGTAGCATCATGGCTGTCGATCTGTGGTGCCGGGTGTCAATCGTGTGAATATGATCAAGCAGAAAGTCCTTGGACTTCCCATTTTTTAAAGTCTTACTGTTTATTTTATGCGTATTTCAGGGAGGTGAAAGAAAATGAATCTTCTTTCTCACATTCAAAATCAACTGGAAAATAAAGCCTTTGATGCTGTTATCTATAAGATGCTCAAACCTCAAGCTTCATGGTGCCCACTAATTGTTTTTCTCTCTGTCCACTTCTGTCTAGCCCCAGGGCTTAGATGTTTCGGCCGACCACTTTAATGAGAAACCTTCTTTTATAGGAATATTTCACTTAACTGTTCCTTCAGCTACTGCCCATAAATCATAAGCCACGCCCCCTTCCAGCCTTCAACTTTAACAGCCTTCAAATATTCTTCCTCATCACCCTTCATCCTCATCCTCCTCCTCCGTCTCTCCAGCTGAGCTACAGGCCATTAAATGTTAAACCTTCTCCACCTCCACCCCCTCTCTTTCACTCATTCTCTCTCTTTGTCCTCCATTTCTATCACTCTCTCATTCTCCTCCCCTTCCCCACACCACAGCTTCAGTTTGAACTCTCTCTCTCACTCCCTCCCATGTTCCTACTCCTTCTCTCTCATTCCAATTCCCATTTCCTCTACCATTCTCTCCCCCTTCCCTTATCTTTCCATCTTCTCTTCTCATCCTTCCTCTTAATTCTTCTTTCATCTCTCTCTCGCTCTCCATCATCTCCTCGTCACTCTAAATCTCTGATGTGTGTAAGAGAGGAATTGAGGTAAGACAGATGTCAGCTCAGAGGTGTAGTGCGAGGAGGAGGCAAACGAGGGGGCCGGCCGAGCCAGACGAACACACACACACACACGACGAGGACGAACGCAAGGTGAGCTCAGAAAAAGACAGGAACAGAACCCATGGGAAGATCTGTTTCACCCGCTCCGCTCCTGACTCACAGCTCTTAAAGTGATAGCTCACCAAGCAAGAGCTTTAAGGCATTGGTCACCATACCCAATGCCAAGTGTCAGCTAGAGCGGCGTAAAGCCCTCCAGCCAGAGACGAACACCAGTTGAAAACCGGTACCTGACCTCACTGATGCCCTCACAGCGGTGCTGGCGAAGCAGGCGCCCACACACACGTTCACAAAGACAAAACCCGCCCCGGCCTCGCCTTTGTGTCTGAAGTCAAGAGATTTAAGAGAAAAAACTTCAAACAGACTCAACACATCCCCTGAATAAAGCCCGTTTAACTGGGAGAGGTCAGGAAATGACACCTAAAGAACAGCAACAAGTCCATTCCTTCCCTGAACAAATACAAAGAAAGGAGAGCAGCCCTTATTTTTCAATGTCTTAGAGGTTGAGAGGATCGCAAAGGGCTTGCTCTGCATTTAAGCGAGCATTTACAGGCCAGCGGGTCGCTCTAAACAAAGCTTGGCCAGAGCAATAGGTCAGAAATTCTCTTTGTACTTCGAGTGCAATGGGATTCTGTTCATAAAAGTGTGTGTGAGCGAGCGAGCGAGCGAGAGAGAGAGAGAGACTCAGAACAGCATGAGCCTCGTCAGGCACAGCAGAAACTAATCGGACTGTTAAACGAGAGGAGATTATGATGAAGTGTGTGTGTGTGTGTGTGTGTGTGTGTGTGTGTGTGTGTGTGTGTAGCACAGATTCCGGCAGTCCAGCCCATCTGGTGGTCACTGACATCTACAGGAGGGACACATTATCTCCATGGCAACAGAGAGAGCACAACCCTGTATTTTAAACTTAGTGGGAGTAAAGTTGCCACTCTGTTGTACTGACATATTTTTGGCCATTATTAGAAACATACCATAGAGACACGCCCCACTGTAGGTTCCATAAAACTCCAGGGCTCGCTTTCTTTATAATGCTTGTAATAAGAACTGGTTTCATCTGTTTCACTCTAGAAAGTGTTATAACACATGATGCTTGTTGGAAAATGCCTTTATAAATGCTAAGATTTGGTGATGGGGTCTTGTGTAAAGGATATGTAAGTGTCATGTAGCTTTATGAATGTGTGAATCAACTTGTCGAGAATATTGTGAAATATGTATATTCGTGTGTGTGTGTAGAAACTATCTCGTCCCTCAACATTCATATGTGGTGTGTGTGTGTGAAGAAACACTATCTCCTCCCTCAACATTCATATGTGGTGGGTGGGTGTGTGTGTACTGTCACAAATGGACTAAATGTGGAGCCACAATTTTGTTGTACATTGTGCAACGGCAATAAAATCTTGTTAATGTCAATATCACCTTCTCCACATCTCTGTAAATTAGTTTAACACCAGAGGTGTGACCCCTCTGAAGTGCATTTGTTTTCGCAATTGGGTGGGTGTGGGTGTATACACTGGAACATGTATCATGGCATTCTTGCGTATCACAGTAATGCACAAGCATTCTGCGCACACCAGACGAGTGTTTATTCACATGCATTATCTTCTGTCTGTCTCTTTCTGGCGCACACAAGCACAGAAACACACACACACAATCAACTGCAGGTCTCTGGGGTTAAGAATAACAGGGCGGCAGCAGGGGACAGACACAAGCATTCCAAAGACGTGTGGCACAATTGGAATTGACAGAGCATGAGGGAACATTAAAAGGGTGGCCTGATGTGCACCCAGGAAAGGGAACACACACATACACATTCAGATAAACACATGCATTAGAATTAGAATCACTTTATCGGCCACTGTGCTTACACACAGAGGAATGTGCTCTCCGCATTTAACCCAATCCGTGTAGTGAAACACATTTACACACACTAGTGAATACTAGGGGGCAGTGAAAACACATGCTCGGAGCAGAGGGAGGCCCTAGCCACGGTGCCTGGGGAGCTGTTTGGGGTTAGGTGCCTTGCTCAAGGGCGCTTCAGTCATGACCTGCCATCTCCGGGGATCAAACCGGCAACCATAGGGTTACACGCCCCTCACCATCAGGCCACGGAGAGAGTTCAAAGCTGTCAATCCACAATGTCACCAAACCATCTCTTCTGGAATATGCCAAAAATACCTGGGCATCACACACGTGTGCGTGTACACACACACACACACACACACACACACACACACACACACACATTCTCTTTCTCTGCTGGCTGGGTGACGGGGCCATTTATAAACCTCTCCTGGGTGCAGCTGTGTTCCTGAGCAGCTAGCAGGCTTTTGAAAGAATGCAACAGGAGACTGATACTATCACACACTCACATACACACAGAGACTGTCAGGTTCAGACAGATAGATGACTGTGTGTTTGTTTCTGTCTGTGAGTGTCTGTGTGAGAGAATGCATGAATTTGAAATGGTGTGTATTCTACATCCTCTGACTCTTTCTTACCCATCTAAGTTGCTCATGAGAAAGAAAGCTGGAGGGCAGCTGAGGTCTGTGTGAGGTGTTGATCTTATGACTTGGAGGACGGAAGGCCTTAAAGGACAGTAGGGAGCACAGAAGCAAAGAGTGCACAACAACAAAGAGAACCACACTGAAAAATGCATATCTTGTCCTTAATGGTCATTTGCACAGAAGTCTGATACATGAAAAGGTGGTGTGTGTGTGTGTGTGTGTGTGTGTGTGTGTGTGTGTGTGTGTGTTTGGGGTGGGTAGATAGAGAGATCCTCTGTCCCTTTCATCATCAGAGAAAAGCCCCTCGGCAAAAATGCAGGAGGCCATCGTCATGGAAACAAGGTGCAACACGGCTCCACCCCCCAGACAAAACGAGGTGGATAGGAAGGTGGAGCACCCCGTCATCATTATCCAGGCATTTCACTCCATAATTATTAAGCAGCACTGTAACATAGCCTCCTCTAACAACAACAATAGCAGCAGCAGCAGAAGCCCAGGCCCTCAGCTTCGATGGGTTTGATCCGCAGCTCGGGCACATTTATTAGTTCATTGCTTTTCCCAGAAACAACGGCGTTCATTATTGCTTTGCGCGCGGTCAGCAGAACCTTAATGCGAAGGAGTGCAGGAAAGAGGCTCGCACCCTTCCTTTCAGAACGTTAAATCAATTCCTTTTTGTGCGCGCTGCTTGTCGCTGTCGTTTATCTTATGCCTTTCTTTGTCCAGCTCATATAGAAAAAAGTGGAGCTATAATCTGGGCTGTTATTCGGAGATTGATGCTGTGTGGTGGTCCTGAGTAAGTAAAAGTTCTACTTGGTGGATTCTTGTAAAACGCCAGACTGCAGAGAGCTGTTGCAACTCAAAACCTAAGGATTTCTCTGTCTCTCTCTCTCTTTCTGTCTGTCTGTCTCTCTGTGTGTGTGTCTCTCTCTCTCTCTCTGTCTGTCTCTCTCTCTCTCTCTTTCTCTGTCTGTCTGTCTCTCTCTTTCTCTGTCTGTCTCTCTGTGTGTGTGTGTCTCTCTCTCTCTCTCTTTCTCTGTCTGTCTGTCTCTCTCTTTCTCTGTCTGTGTCTCTCTCTCTCTCTCTCTGGTCAGTAACGGTGTCCTAAGGGGCTTGATGTAGGATGAGTATTGAATGGCTATTGTCCTAATGTCACTTTCTTGACTGGAGACAAACTAAGCCACCGTGGGGTCTTTAAGTAAAGCTCACAGTGTCAGAAAATATATCCTGGTTCCCAGAAGGAAGACAGGTATTGGTCCCTACAACATGACTGTGAATGGGCACACACACACACACACACACACACACACACACGCGGTACTCAGCTGACTCCTTCAGGCACAACAGGCGCCTGCTCCTCTATTCACTGTGGCTTGTTTGCAACAACATTTCGAGTCCATCACCATTTCAAACAAATTTAGACTAAAAAATAAATCTCGGGATAAAGAGGGACACTCTAGTATCTAGTTACTCAAGAACTAAACCATTACAAATCATTTTTACCTTTCGTTTAACCACTGCTGCTAAAATAACATCGTTATAGCTCCATACGCAGTCAATATAGCAGTCCCAAGCTGCAGTCAGCTAACGCAGGTAAGACATATGAGCTAATTACACACACGTCAGGCACAAAAACAATACAAATAACACAAATATTAGGGATTTGATTCAAATGCACGGGACAAAATAATGATGAATATAATGTAGATTCTCAAAAACCTTAAAACTATTAGATTTAAGAGTTAAATCGTTGTCTTACTGTAATGTACTGTGATTTGCTGAGACACACACACAGTAGCGCGCGCACACACACACACACACAACAGGGCTAATCACGGACTAGAAATACAGAACACCCATCAGGAGAAGACAAAGAGAAAAATGTCACAAAATACCTGTTTAATTGTTCAAAACTCAAAATTGTCAGCTTTAAAACACACACACATGCACACACACACACGCACACACACACACAAACGCACAAAAAAAAAACAGCTGAGCTTGTTACAACTCAGGTCTTATAAAGAACCCAAGCTGGGAGCCGATGCTGAATCTTCCTTCTTTTGATTGAGATCCAAGCTTCATGACTGCACCAGTCAATTAGCCAGCGCTCCCACTGAGAGACTATATACACACACAAACACACTCACACACACATATATATACCCTAACAAACATGTATCCTCACAAGGAAGCAGGACGTTTCATGGGCTTTACCAAGACCACAAACTGAGCCACCCACCCTTGAGAGCTAAACAGGTTGTGTGTGTGTTCTTTGTTTGTGTGTGTGTGTAAGTATAAATGTAACACTGATGGAGGGATTGAGAGAATTGTGCTGGCTTTTTCTCTCTGTGTGTGTGTGTGTGTGTGTGTGTGACTGACACACAGTTGTAATTAAGGTTAAAGTGAGTACAGAGAATAATTAAAACACACTGGACTGATCCGCCCACCAGAAGGTGTCTTGAGGCGTCTTCATTACAGCTGTGTGCGCACACACACACACGTCTGAGATAATACTTTCGGCATAGATCATTTGGCCAATAACTACAATCAATGTAATCATCACCCAAAAGTATAAAGAGATAAAAATACTGCTGATAAACCAGTGTTTTCTCCTATGAACACAGTTCTACTGCTCCACAGTCCAATGCAGCATGGTTTTATATCGCTCTAGCTCACAATTTGGCTTTGGAGCCAATGACCACAGACATGTGGCTTCCCCAGAGAACAGGTCAACATTAAAGGAATGTCTAGGGCTGGTGTACAGACTCATACTGAGCCTTCCAAAAGAATTAAAGCGTTAATAGAAATATAAAATGACAACTCATTTTTAGGGGTGGCATGGTGTGTGTTTCTGAGCAGATAGTGTCTCTGTCACACAGCTCCAGGGACCTGGAGGTTGTGGGTTTGAGTCCCACTCCGGGTGACTGTCTGTGAGGAGTGTGTGTGTGTTCTCCCTGTGTCTGTGTGGGTTTCCTCCGGGTGACTGTCTGTGAGGAGTGTGGTGTGTTCTCCCTGTGTCTGCGTGGGTTTCCTCCGGGTGACTGTCTGTGAGGAGTGTGGTGTGTTCTCCCTGTGTCTGCGTGGGTTTCCTCCGGGTGACTGTCTGTGAGGAGTGTGGTGTGTTCTCCCTGTGTCTGCGTGGGTTTCCTCCGGGTGACTGTCTGTGAGGAGTGTGGTGTGTTCTCCCTGTGTCTGCGTGGGTTTCCTCCGGGTGACTGTCTGTGAGGAGTGTGGTGTGTTCTCCCTGTGTCTGCGTGGGTTTCCTCCGGGTGACTGTCTGTGAGGAGTGTGGTGTGTTCTCCCTGTGTCTGCGTGGGTTTCCTCCAGGTGACTGTCTGTGAGGAGTGTGGTGTGTTCTCCCTGTGTCTGCGTGGGTTTCCTCCGGGTGACTGTCTGTGAGGAGAGTGGTGTGTTCTCCTTGTGTCTGTGTGGGTTTCCTCCGGGTGACTGTCTGTGAGGAGAGTGGTGTGTTCTCCTTGTGTCTGTGTGGGTTTCCTCCGGGTGCTCCCGTTTCCTCCCACGGTCCAAAAACACACGATGGTGGGTGGATTGGCGACTCAAAAGTGTCTGTAGGTGTGAGTGTGTGTCGCCCTGTGAAGGACTGGTGCCCCCTCCCCCGGTGCCTAACTAGGCTCCGGACCCACCGCGACCCTGAACTGGACAGATCATGAATGAATGGATGAGTTCATTTTTAGGCAAGGCACAGACAATGAGAACTAACAATGCCACACAGATCATACTGACCTCAAGGCCACAGCTGTAAGCTCAGGCTGGAGTTCATCCTAAAGTTCCACCACACCAACGGGTCATCCTACCTAGACAAACCCCCGGTCTGTTTAACAGAAACACCACCTCACTCCGAGCTTCTCCTACACGTGTCCCGCAAAAGATTCCCACCGCCCGCTTTAACAGGAGCTGTCTGTCGAAAGTGACTAATTGAAATGTTTAATAAAGCACAACACGTTGTGGCCTCGCTGCTCACTGGCAATTTCCTACAGAGGTTAGAAGCACTTAGCCTAAAACAACAGATAAGAGGTCTTTCAATTCATCAATTTAATAATCCATACAGGCCCAGCCGGCCTGCGCCAGCCCTGAAAAGCGTCCAATTACGGCGTTGACAATATAAATTCAGGCCGCTTTAGAGACTGGTGATGATGGCCTTGGGTTTTTATTTCCTTTTTCGAGCAAAAAAGCCACCAATGCATTCGCATTCTCTCTCTCTCTGTTTCTCTCTCACTCTCTCATACAGTCATCAAAGGAGAACAAGCACAATTCCCAATGCCACTTACTGCAGATCAGCATTCAATGCTAAACAAAGCATGTCACGGCAACAGCCGAGCGTACACCTTCACGTTATGACGCACAGTGATGTGTAGATGGTCATCCATTTCCTTATTAGTGAGGAGGCAGCGACTGGAGGTTCAACACTGAAAGCTCCTCTGCCATGTCTTAGGTGGGCAGTTCTCGACACTCGTCCTTGAGCCAGCAGTCGTTCAGTGTGACCTCAACTAAAGGGGGTTCATTCAATGCCTTTGCACATGCTAAGTACTACAGGGATCTGGCTTATAACACTCTCAGAGAGAGAGAGAGAGAGAGAGATATCATGGTCTACCAAGTCTCCATAAATGAGCAAGAGGTGAGAGATTCCATAGCCAAGAGTATGCCCTTTGCTCTGGCTTCTTTCACCACCTCTCTCTCTCTCTCTGACAACCTATCACAATTATACCCAGCCCATCCCCTCTCACAATCACACACCCCATCTGTTGCCAACCCCCTGCCTCTCTTCCCACCATCAGGTCCGTAATTCCTTTTCCTTTCTCTCCATTTGCTTTCATTTTCACACCTCATCCTGCTGCTTTCTGCTTTCTAGCCACCGGTCCTTCTTTCCTGTGTTAAGCAGCTCTTTTCTGTATTCCATTCCTTTTCGCGTCACCTTGTCTGTCACTCCTCGTCCTTGCCTTCCTTTGTCCTCAACTGCAGTCCACCAGGATGTGATTCATTCTAATACGTCTTGAGATATTATCGTTATAACACAATGTATGAGTCAAAGATATGCCATGAATTATTTAGCGATCGATTAGCAGTACACAATTATTCATTCATTCAGTCATTCTAATGCAGTGTTTATATGGTCTGTCTCTAACAGCAGTGTGTGATCAAGCGTGGCATGCAGCCTTGAAACAAAAAAAATATAATATATGTATATCTCCCAACGAAAACATAAAAGAACACCAAGCATTTGTCTGTTGGATCAAGCTAGTAGCCAGATACACCATCCACTCACCTCTTTGGACCAGCATGGTCACCTCGCTGCCTTTGGGGCACTTGCTGAGCATGTCCACAACCTGGTTATGGGTGAGGTTCTGGACGTTCCTCTTGTTGACCTCCACTATGATGTCTCCTTCCCGCAGCCCTCGGCATCGCGGGTAGTCCACAATCTGCTTGACCCGCTGGCCCCCTCCGGAGGGGCTGTCGGCGATGGTGAAGCCGAAGCCCTTGTCTCCTTTCTCCATGTGGACGGTGATGAGCTCAGGCTGAGTGGCGATGGATGACGCCAGGGTGACTACGTCACTGGGGTAGCGCTCCTGCGAGCTGTTCGACGCCACTTCGTCCGACGGGCTGCGGGGTCTCGGGGGGTCACTGGAGCCGTTCAGAGTGCCCACTCCTGTGGCTGTTTGACTACTATGGCTGGACGGCGAGTCATAGCTTTCCTGGCCGTTCACGATGATGGGCTCCTTGTCCACGATGGCCACGGACGTCACCAGACTGGTGTTGGGGTCATCGGGGTCAAAAGGCAGCGGGTAGCCGCGGCACAGCTCCAGGTCCACCATGGAGCCGATGGGGATGGACTGAAATATCTTGACCACCTGGGCGTGCGTGTAGCCCAAAACACAAGTGTCGTTCACGCTGACGATGACGTCACCTGAAAGATGGAGATCACGTCAGCGTCAACTCGCCCAACATTTGTGGTAACCACAGTAGATGGCATGTAAACACAGCAACAACCAGGCTGGTGGACTTCTTACCCGTCTCCATCTTGCCGTCCAAGGCTGCTGGACCGTCCAGCACCAGGCTTTTGATCTGGAGAAACTCGTCCGGCTCGTCTCCGCCCACCACGGTGAAGCCAAAGCCGCGACGGCTCTTCTTCAGTTTGGTGTTGATGAAGGTGCCATTTAACTCCGCTGGGTTCCTCGTGAAAAATGGCTTCCCTCCTGCGCAAACAAACAACAATAAACAAAAAGTCCTCGTAGTGAGGATAACATCTGAAAAATATTTCACTATTTCAAGAGCAGTGCTCAGCATCTTTATTGAAAACAGTATCAAACATGAAACTTGAGAACACACATTCCTCATAAATTCTGCCTGCAAGCATTTCACGCATTATCAACCGTGCAGAGTAATTATCCAAAGCAAATTATTCCAATTAGTCTGAATTATTCATGGGTCATTTTGACTGTACGTTCTGTAAAGTCAAAGGATAAAACGCTAGCGAATATTAAAGCTTTACCTAATTACAAAACAACACCAAACCAAACAAATAACGGTTTAAGAACAGTTCAAGTGCGAGTGAACAGTTAAAGTGTGGGTGAACAGTTAAAGTGTGGGTGAACAGTTAAAGTGTGGGTGTTGCTCGGAGCTGAATTGTACATAAGCTAAAGATCTGAAGCTGTGGGTGAGAACTGGACTCTTTGAAAGAACTAAAAGACTCCATTAAGGCTTCATTAAGGAGACAGAGCTGCTGTATTACACCCTGTTGTATGAGCCTTGGTGTCTTATTCACATAGCTCCCTAACAAAGATGAATAGCAAGACTTTCTGAGAAAAAGAGAGAGGGAGAGAGAGAGAGGAAATAATACAGGAGAAAAATGGTGGAGAACAAAAAAGTAAGGCAGCTTGAGGGAAAAAGAATAGATGAAATTGATACATAATGAGAGAATGGGGAGTGAGAGAGTGTGTGAGAGAAAGAAAGAAAGAGAGAGAGAGAGAGAGAGAAGTGATGAATGTACTAGATAAACTCATACAAATTAGAGTTTATAATTTATTAGTTCATGATGAAGTTTAACCAGACAAAGTGTGTGTTTTATAGAAGGAAAGCTGTGCTTGTCATTATTTGCATTAAATATCAGAAATTACAAGCAAAACAAAGGTCCTTGCAAACCGTGTAACTCAAACATACATTTCTGTGATGACATCTTTTTGTGAGAAGAAACACCTACGTTTGGCCGCTATCTGGGGCATCGGAGCGGTGGAACCCGGTTCTCTGTAGGTCTCCTGGTGGTTTGTGGTGTAGCTGGCTATCGGCGCTGCTGTCGGATGTTCCTCTATCCATTCTGAAACAGGGAGGGGAACATCTTGTTTGAGTTTTTACAGACACATCCTGAGACAAGATGGCCACTACCAAGCAACCAACACGACCCTTGAAGTTTAGAGCTGTGAAAAACATGTGCCCTCTCGCCCAAATGAGAGGGGATGATGGGGGCATGAAGCATGGAAATGAAGACGACGTGTGGTTGAGAAAGCTGAAAACAAAGTCTGAGCCCAAGAGTCCCATGAGGAGCAACCTGCATTTAAAGTGGGCCTCTGCAGGACATGATAAATATAGAAAAGGGCAGGAACCACTTTGTTGATACAAGGGAGCTGTGATAGCGCTGTGTGATGCTATTAATGAAAGGCCAGTTGAAAAGCAATACATTGATTCCAGTCTGTGAAATATGAGCCTGGACTGAAAATCACTTTAAAGGACATTGCCATGAAAAATGTGGTCTACAATCAGCTCTGCCATACTCTTAGAACCCTCATAACTTAGAACATATGATGGTAATATATAAGTAAATTAATTACATAACAAATATATGTTTGCATATTAATTCTTTTTGTAGTCAGTATTCAGTATTTAACCAAAAATGTGCTTGAAGATTAAAGGTCATGCAGAGGTTGATCTTTACTAAACTGGAAACACTGGTGCAGATGGTCAGTAACAAACACTGGATACACCACTGACCTTCAGAAGGCTGCGACTGCTCCAGCTGCTTCTTTCTCTTCGCCTCCAGAATGGGATTCTCATACTGAGTCTTTCTGTTAATATGACTGAGAGAGAGACAGACAGACAATCAAGCACTTATAGGAGAATATAGTAGAAGTTATACTTATACGTCAAAGCAGGAGAGAACTGACAATAAAAGAAAGAAAACAGAGCATGAAATAGAACACAAGAGAAACAAAAAGAGGTAGAGAGTTGTGGACACACTGATAAATGTGTGATCAGTGTTTGGAATTGTGTTTGAGCGGGAGAGATGCTCTGTATTCTGAAACCATTCCAGTGTAAGGTTCTGATCTAAGATCAGTTTTTCTCTCACTCTATAGAGAGCAGGGCTTTATTACATTGAACTCGTAGAAAATCACATCTTTTAATAAAGAGTGATATAAAGATTCGAACATTTGGGACTGGCCTATTTTCCAGAAAAAATTGAGTCAACCATATTGCGAAAAACATCTCTAAAAACCAGGAATATTGTTCAAAAAGATGCAAAAAAAGGGGAAAAAGCCTGGGAGATAGGGCTTTGAACAACATCAAAACATTTGACTGCATTCATGTTTGTGCATAACACACCCAAGGGTCCTCAGCAGGAGAGAGAGATAGAGAGAGAAAGAGAGAGAGAGAGAGATTTGATACATGATAAATGCGTTAACAGATGATTGACCTTACTCAGTTTTACCGTGAAGTTTGTCTTATGCTACCGTTTCCCCTTAAATCAAATGTTACCATTCAGCTAAATCATAGTGGTGTCTGTAGTTTGCCTCTTCAGCTTTGAACTGGAGCTACAAGGCTAATTTAGCTAACATGTAATGAGAAACTATGTACATAATTAGCATAGTGCTAATTATACTTGCCTCAAGTTGCTAAATAAGATCCCAAACAAGACTTGCTTATGTGGTTTCTAACCTTTTTTCCCCCCCCATATAATTACAGTGGACAAAGATTTGGCCATGGCTGCTAGTTTTGTTATTGGCTAGATGTGATTGTTAGCTTTTGCCAGCTAGCCAAGTATGCTTCAGACCAAAACCAAAGGACTTCATTTGGGAACTAAAACGAAAGGAATTTGTGAGAATGTGATTTTGGCCAAGCTATTCTTTAACTAGTACAAATTCAAACAAGACAAACTAATGAAAATGGAGGTGCTCTCTGGGTAAAAAGCTGCAGTTTCTCCATCACTTACTCTACGTAATAAACACCATACACTGGGTCATCAATCTTCTCCCAGCCTGCGGGCAACTCTGAAAGAAAAAACAGAGAAGAAGTGGAAATGAGCTTCAGAGCCACCGCCAAATTAACGCTATTCTTCTTTTCCTCGCTCAGCTCACTCTTATAACATCTCAGAGGCAATAAAACCATCAAAACCAGGCTATCATACTGGGATTATGAGAGAAGCTGCAGTCATCAAGTGACCCAGCCATTTGTGCGGCTCCATGCAAATGGAATTCTCTGTAAAATGATAATCACCACGTCCCAAACCAATAAATGAATTTGTACATTGCCAGCGGTGCTCTGAGCTAATGGTGAGATCTAACACAACCCTAGAGATAGCAGTATTTAATACAGTAGGGCTAATGATGCGCTAACGGCTTTTGTGCATTTTATTCAAAAGCGCTAATATTGCTAAAAATAAGGGAATGTAAACAAAAGCTATTTAACACAATGTAAATAAAACCACATAGAAATCAGTGGTTTAAACATTGTATTTATGACTTATTAGAATTTTAAGTGGGATGGATACTATCATACTTTTAGATTTTAATTCCCTCTTAGTGAGAGCTTCTTAAGTGTTGAAATACATAATGCCACTAAGCAGCATCCAAGTAATATACAGCTGTTTTAAGAGTTTTAAGCAGCTGACAATGAAACAAATTGAAAAAATGCACAATAACACACCTGTACCTGTATAATTTTAAGCAATTGATCTGCAGCTCATTAGGCATTAGCTAAATATGCCAGTGTTGTCTAATATCATAGTAGGTGCACAGAGGCTAGTTGTTGTGACCTCAGCAGTTTTGAATTTTGAGGTCAAGCTAGAAAAGCTAAAATGGGTGGGAATTTAAACCAGGTGGGAGTTATTTAAACTCATTAAAATGCAGACATAAACTGTATGAGGATCACCACTGCACATCCTAAAGAGCATACAAAATGAACAAGTGTGTGCGCATACAAAAGCGCCATCACCACACAGTTAACAACGAGCAAAGCAAAGGCGACTCCATGGAATTTAACGAGACTTGTGTGTTTCCAAGTTATGCTGCAACACACCTCTAAACGGAAATTAATTGTATCTATGACTGTTTTGACAGGAACAGTGGATTTGCATAAGGCTCAGAGCCATGGGACGTCATAATTCATGATTTTTTTTTAAATAATTTTGTTTGTTCAATATACAAAAAACAGCACTTTTACTGCACTGCCCATTAATTGGCCAAAAAACAAGGTGATTTCTCTGTTCAAGAAGAGGAAAAAGTCGTTATCTCTTGCTTGCAGAGTGATAACAAATTAGCCAGATTGGCGTTTTGTTCTAATGAAGCCGTAAATGTCACGCGATGCTAATTGCTTGTGAATAATCTTGTGATGATGGAGTTTCCTCAGAGGTATTCCTCAAGGCCTGTATTACACCTGACCCACCTTCTTTACCAGTAATAATAATGATAATCATATTTATGATTTACTCAGGTTCAGTATCTGACAGCAATTTGTTTGCACTTACATTTACAATTACTTACATGTACAACTACTTGCTGTTTCTTTTCAAACAGCCGTGACAGGCTCTCATTGAATAACTCAGCACGCTTGGAGGAGAACACTATGATAGGTTTTTAAACAATGTACTTCCAGTTATATCCAAACGCTTGATGTACTTATTTCCATATTTCCCCCTCTAATTTTACTTATTTATTTATAATTTGTTGAGTAATCAAACAAAAGCAATGGTGAAAATCCTTATATACAAATCATTTTTCAGCACACTTCTGAGTTACTTCTTACAAAGTAAAATACTTAAGATACATTCCTGATTTCTCCATAGATTATTTTACCAAATCCATTTTTTCCGTCCGCCGAAAGCTCTGTTCACTCAGGTGTCAGTGAAGTGCTCAGACAGGATGGAGATATCCATTTTCCTTCAGAGACGCTGGACTGAGTCTACATTCAAACCCGTCTGGCTGCTCCAGAGCATCTCCAGAGAAGCATGAAGCAGAATGGAAAGCAGTTATAGCCGTGGCCCTACTCTAATCCAAGTTCTGATCCATACGCTTTCTGTAATGATTTGTGTTGGGATTTGAGAGTCAGATTCTGTTTCTGCATATGTTACTTAAGGAAGAACATTTTATATAATAATAACAGAGTATTAGTTCCAAGCCCTGTGTTCTACAGAGGAGTGCTTTCAGACCCTGGTATTGGTTCCTGTCTTGTACAGTTTAGGATTTACCTGATGTAACAACTCAGGCAGGGATCATTAATTACCAAGGGATCAGGTAAAACAGCAAGAGGTGCAGTGCAAAGGTACTCCGGGTGGATTGTGTAGTTTCAGAATATTCATGTCAGTGTTCAGACATCATGTCTCTACTACTTGTCAGGTTTGAACACTACAGGCTCAGTGGGATACTGTTTCCCTGGCATACAGACAGTTTGAGATGTTTTTTTTCAACATTGTTAAGATGTTTAGTTACAGGTATGTTGTGGCAATTTTGTTTTGAAAAGGTTTGACTCTGAGCCTGAATTCTACTGAGTTAAATCTTGGTTCAGACTCAATTTTATCAGACTTCAGCCAGGTTCTGACCGAATATTATTGGGCTATGGTGATTCTGGGTGAGAATTGTCCCAGGCTGTGGTCAGGTCACTGCTATAAACTGGATCTGGGTTCTTCTGGACTTGGGTAGAATTGAACTCAATACCCGTGTTTGAAATGACTTCTCTATACGCTCAAGTGGCAAATCATTGTTAAACCACTGCTGTCGCATTCTGCTCTGATCTGAGGATGTGCTCTCTGTCTCTTCCATGTCACTAGGGGACCCGTCGCATCTTCAAATCCCACCCTAAGCCTATGCTCGATGGCATCTGGTCAATGTTTCCAATTTCTCCAATCGATGGCTATTGACCTTGCTTCTCCAATCTGTCTGGATGAAGAAGAAAAAAACAAATCGCCGGCCTCTGAGGCAGATGCTAAGTACGTGAAATCCATTTCCACCTCAGGGCTGGCCTTCGATTGTGGATACGGCTCACGGTGCTGAAGAGGGCAGTGGGGGGAGGGGACCCGGGGAGGGTCTTGGGATTTCAAATAGATGCATGGTGCTAGACACTGTGATATGAGAAACATGTCTCGACACAGAATTACTGTGGCTCCGTGGTCTGCGTCATCGTTTCTGGGATGCCGAGCCGCACGGATGCATACGAAAACAGCACTGTGATTGCAGTGGAGTCGTATTACGAATACTGCCTGGGTTTGCAAGAACAGCGATGAATATTTTATGTTAGATGGAGCAAATGACAGCACAGCAAAGCTTGTTTTGAAATGATGGGACTTTTCACTTGGGGCCTCTTTCTGATCGGGTGCACTGTAGAAAGTGACTGGAGGGAGACCAGGCAGGAAAGCATTAGCGGAGGACTGGAGGATTAAGACACACAAACAGAGCTAGAGCCAGAGCCAGAGCGTGCAGAGAATAGTCAATAAACCTGTCCGTTGAATCTGATCAGAAGCCTGTCTGGCATTTCGTAATGGCTGCAGATAAAATTGTTGCCCTACCAAGACAAGATTTTGTCTTTCAGTGGGTATAGTGAGGGACCAGCAGAAAACAAGATTTCCCAAAGATCAGTGCCCTACCTAGGTCATTGTCCAGTTCCTCGGTATGTACCCCTTCTTCTCAAGGCCAAGGCAAAGCAGAGTGGGAGGGGATAGGAAGAGAAACAGTGAAAAAAGAAGGACAGAGGGAATTATATTGAGGCATGGTTTGACATTATTCATTGCAAGGATTTTCAATGATGGCCAATTTTAGCTCTATCCGTGGGTTGAAGTCATGTTTTACTGCGACCATCTTCCTAAGTCTTTCTCTGTTTTGGCTCACAGTTTAATAAAGTAATTTCTGCTAGTCTGAAAATGTGAGATGATGAGAGACGCCACAGTGAAACCAAGGCAAAATCACAGATGTCCCTCTACACCCTATGTAGGGCACAGTGTATGTCAAAAAGTAAATGTGTGTGCACTCACGCAGTGTTTTACGTAATGTATATCTGCTTGCAAAATAATTTTTATTAATCTTTAAGGTTCATGTCTCCCTAGATGTCATTTTAACATCTAAATGAAAACTAATTGCGTTGAATGAAACAATAAAACAATTTAAACATTAGTTTTTTCATTCATTCATTCATTATCTGTAAGCGCTTATCCAATTCAGGGTCGCGGTGGGTCCAGAGCCTACCTGGAATCATTGGGCGCAAGGCGGGAATACACCCTGGAGGGGGCGCCAGTTCTTCACAGGGCAACACACACACACATTCACTCACACACTCACACCTACGGACACTTTTGAGTCGCCAATCCACCTACCAATGTGTGTTTTTGGACTGTGGGAGGAAACCGGAGCACCCGGAGGAAACCCACGCAGACACAGGGAGAACACACCACACTCCTCACAGACAGTCACCCGGAGCGGGAATCAAACCCACAACCTCCAGGTCCCTGGAGCTGTGTGACTGCGACACTACCTGCTGCGACACCGTGCCGCCCACATCAGTTTTTAACAGTTTTTAATTAGAGCTGAGTGTTTATGTGTAACTCCTATATGCACAGGTCACCTGCAACACATGAATAGAGATTAAGGTCGAAGGTGTGACCCCAAAAATAAAAATATTCAACAAAAATAACGTAAGGTGAATTTTCTGAGCTGATTCAGCCAATGAACAGGTCTCAGTTATAAATTCAACAAGTTATGGGACACATTATTTACACATAAATCTGTCTTGTCCATTTATCTTCCTGTAAACTGAACATCACAATTGGGCATGGTTGTGTATGCTTCAAAACCAGAGCCCTGTGAGGAGAGGAAACACAGTGGTAACAGTCAGAAGAGAAATTCTTAAAACCCCAGTCTGGAATTGACAAGACTAAAGACGCACTGGGATTAGCTGCTTGTTTAATCAGAGAGCCTGGTAAACATACATTAGAGCTATAATTTGGTAGGGGTGTTGATATTTGACAGCTTCTGATTTTGTGCTAAGCAGCAGCGAGTTCTAGCAGATTCCTGACTGGGGCTTTAATCCAAACAAACGCTAATTAAACACGACTTATTATGGGAGTTGCAAGAAGCAGCCAGATATGCTGAAAGCAACCAGTCTCCTGAGGTTTTTCCCCTGTATAAAAAGCATGTAGAACCTTACCGCAGACTGCATGTGATGTTCAGAGAAAAGCTTGAACTTGCCTTTTAACAGCGACTATACAATTACATCAGCCCTGATTTCAGAGCAAACGAACCAGTCCTTCATGCTCCACTTTGCTTGTGTTTAAACCTCTCAAACACAACAAGGGCGCAAACTGTGTGTGAAAAGGTAAAGCTTGAGTTTGGCACAATTTACAGACCTCTTTAATGACTCCCAGTAAACTGAGACACATTGTGTACAGTAGAGGTTTTGGGGCCCAACTGTATTTGAAGAACTCTTTAGTATTTGAATATCTGATATGATTCGTAGAAAAATAATCCACATATTTCTCACAGGGAAAGTTCAAATGGTGCCATTTAAATTGACAGAGCTTCTAGAAAAAGCCCAGGGCTTTTGGCATATGAGCACAGAACTGTGAATAATCTCATTCAACATGTGCTGAAGAGCTAATACTGCAGGGGAAGTCATACTCTGACTGACTTTAGGAATACGGAATCTAAGTCTGTGTGTGTTTGTCTCCCTCTCTTGCTGTGTGTCTGGTGTGTAATTAAGACAGAGTGGCTCTGAAGGAAGAGGGGATGTACAGTAGGCCGATTGGAGCTGGGTGATGCGAATAATCCAGTCCTTCCTTAATGCTTTGAAGTACGTGTGTGAGACAGACTCTCCAAAGGGGGGGGTGAGGATTACGGCAGCGTGGAGAATGTTATTACGGCTCAAGAGAGCCATCTATAGGCCACTGAGGGATCACACCAGACATGGGAGAATGGGTGGAGTCTACAGACTGAGACTAAGAAAAACAAAGGTGTGGTGGAGGATTTCATTTGTGTCCAATCCATGTGCTGCTTGGACTACTGACATGAATCTAGAATTTGGATTTTCTCTACAGCGGTGGCAATAGGAGCCAGGGTCTGAATGTCAACAACCACCACCTGTGAACGTACTCCTTTCTCCTGAGACTTGAATGTAATGTTACTAACGGGAAACTAGTGGTAAATTCCAAAAAGTGATTGGTATTGGGTTTATTTACTGATATTTCCACAAGTTATGGATTCAAACCTATAACTTTAAGACCACAATAAACAGCAAAACCAATGTAAATCAATGGCTGAGGCATCAGGAAATATACTCTTAATCATTTCATGCAATAGCTTTTAGTGAGGAAGCATTAAGAGACATTAAACTTTATAGCGGTGGTCACAGGGACCACTGTTATATCTGCGCTAATAGGTGCAATGTTGGTGCATTGTGTTTGCAAACCACTTTGTAAGATTCCCCTTTAACGTGGGATATCTCTTGATATGGCAACCAAAAACTCACTTTAACACATGGAAAATGGGCTCGCCAAAAACACAGTAGACGAAACACATAAGTGACCTTACCATCATCTTCACATTCTTCCAGGGGTTTCTGGGGCTTGTCAAGACACCGGGGGTCTATCCAGGACGTGGTCTTCGTGTTGTGGCTAAAAACACACACACCAGAGAGATGCTCAGGAATTGATGCAGTGGGAAATACAGCACAGCAAGGTCCCATCACTCCACTCATTTATCAGAAGAGTATGAAAGTGCTGTTGGAGCTGGAATGTTCATTATTAACACACTCATCGTCATCTTCTGTAAATGCCTCATTCGGTTCAGGGTCAGAGCCTGTCTGGAATCAATGGGTGCCACACCCAGGAGCAAAACACGAGTTTGGACGGAGGCTGAGAATGGTTTTGATTGCATCTCAATGATGGAGCTATTGCTCAGTTTGAATTGAATTGTATTTTTATTATTTACAGATTTAAGTGCAGCTTTCTGATCTTTTCTGAGACTTAACAAACTACTATTTACATTTACATTTATAGCATTTGCCAGAGGGTCTTATCCAGAGCGACCTGTGAGGTCACTGGTATTACAGCTAGGCCAATGCAGTGTTAGGAGTCTTGCCCAAAGACTCTTATTGGTGTAGCACAGACTGGTTCCCCAGACCAAGAACCAAACCCAAGGCTCTCACATGGGAGCCAATGGTGTTACCACCGTACCTCACCCACCACCTATCTTCCACTAAACCAAGCACAAAACCTTAACAGCAACTGACACCGAAATACATTTTAAAAAGGAGTTTTCTTACTCTATAAAGTAGACCTCTCCACTCTCTGTGTAGGCCATCTCCCAGTTTTCGGGCAGAGGGCCCAGAGGGTCCTCGTCCGAGGGGTGGCTGGGGTGCGTGTGCGTGTTCTGAGTGCTCTCCGTGGTTGACGCCAAGGCGTTGTTGAACCGGTGGGCCGGGGCGAAGGGTCGCACCGAAGGCTGCTCGTCTGGTTCACTCGAGTCTCCTGTAAGACACATAAACACACACTCACTGAGCAGAGCTGCTGGGATCTGTTGATAGAGTTGCTACTCAAATCAGAACTAATGCTTCTGTGCTTTTCTGCGCTTTGTTCATCTGCCCCAGACATGGGAGTTACAGGGGGCGGGGTCACTTCACACCCCTCTCTGGCTTCCTGACCTATTTACACTCATCAAAAGCCGTTTACACTTATTCTCCCACATACACACCACCACCACACTAACACTTTCCTGGCAGTCTGCAAGCCTCAGACACACATTCAAACCGAATCAACAACCTTTCAGCCATTAGGAAACTGTAAGAGTGACTAGAGTTACATCAAATATTTATTTATACAGTGCTTTTTACAACTGATGTCACAAAGTAGCAAACTGTGTTAAAAATACTCTTTTAAAGTGGAAGTTTGGAGCCAAAAGGTGTTTGTGTTGTGGAGGTATGTGAAAAGTGAATGTATGGAGTGCTGATGTGTAGAGTGATGGTCAGTGGTGTGTTGATCATTGATCACTCTGGAGGTCTGGAACGCTGGCATGTGCTGTGATTGTTTATGGTGTGCTGGTGTGTAAAATGTAATAAGGTTTTTTAAAAAAGCATATTTGGACATAATATGCAATAAAGTACATTGCCCACTCTTTCTAAGAAGCTGCTCACTACTATTCCTCAGACAAATATCCTTAAAACAAACTTCAAAGCCAGCAGATTTGCTCCTAACACATTTCACCCTAATCCAAATTAATTAGAACTTCAGTTTGTTGGAATCTGCTGAAAAAAAGAAGTTTCTAATTAATCCAATTATATTGTAATTGCCAAGTGCTCCAGAACCTGGAGCAGAAAATCCGACAGCCGAGAAACAGACCCAGAATAGGGAGCATCATCAGAGTAGGCACAGCATTTGCTGTATTTAAACGTAAAGTCCTGTATTAGTGAGTGTAAGCCACACCCCTGAAACAGATCTGAAGATTCACTATTTGTTATTGTTGGTGTTAAATATAGCAAAAGGCGCCAGTCTTAACAGCCAGAGGGCGCTGTTTAGTCTCGGTCTGATTGCAAGACAGCAATAACAAACACAGCCTGGTGAGATTCACATTACAAGTCTCATTGTCCACGTGTGATTTCTTGCTTACCCGCAGACTTTCTGCTTTGGAGGTTGTGCGTGACCTATATTTGCATTAAGTGAGACTGGTGTGTGTAAGCTACAGATGTTTAAACTCAAAAGCAATGCTTTCATAGAGAAATAAACAACAACCCACAACTGAAGATGTTAGCAACATAATTATTAGCTCCAGAGGGAGACAAATAAAGATCAGGAATGTGGCAATTCCAGCTAAGGGTGGGCGATATGGCCCTTAAATCATATCACAATATTTCAGGGTATTTTGGTGATAACGATATTATTGGCGATATGAGCACATCACTGAATTATACTTTCATTATTTTAAGGAACACACTATTGCAAAGAAATAAATGTTATAGTAATATTAATTTAATTCTGGGCGGCACGGTGGCGCAGCAGGTAGGTGTCACAGACACACACTCCAGGGGTTTGGAGGATGTGGGTTTGATTCCCGCTCTGGGTGACTGTCTGTGAGGAGTTCTCCCTGTGTCTGCGTGGGTTTCCTCCGGGTGACAGTCTGTGAGGAGTGTGGTGTGTTCTCCCTGTGTCTGCGTGGGTTTCCTCCGGGTGACAGTCTGTGAGGAGTGTGGTGTGTTCTCCCTGTGTCTGCGTGGGTTTCCTCCGGGTGACAGTCTGTGAGGAGTGTGGTGTGTTCTCCCTGTGTCTGCGTGGGTTTCCTCCGGGTGACAGTCTGTGAGGAGTGTGGTGTGTTCTCCCTGTGTCTGCGTGGGTTTCCTCCGGGTGACTGTCTGTGAGGAGTGTGGTGTGTTCTCCCTGTGTCTGTGTGGGTTTCCTCCGGGTGACTGTCTGTGAGGAGTGTGGTGTGTTCTCCCTGTGTCTGTGTGGGTTTCCTCCGGGTGAATGTCTGTGAGGAGTGTGGTGTGTTCTCTCTGTGTCTGCGTGGGTTTCCTCCGGGTGAATGTCTGTGAGGAGTGTGGTGTGTTCTCTCTGTGTCTGCGTGGGTTTCCTCCGGGTGACTGTCTGTGAGGAGTGTGGTGTGTTCTCCCTGTGTCTGCGTGGGTTTCCTCCGGGTGACAGTCTGTGAGGAGTGTGGTGTGTCCTCCCTGTGTCTGCGTGGGTTTCCTCCGGGTGACAGTCTGTGAGGAGTGTGGTGTGTCCTCCCTGTGTCTGCGTGGGTTTCCTCCGGGTGACAGTCTGTGAAGAGTGTGGTGTGTTCTCCCTGTGTCTGCGTGGGTTTCCTCCGGGTGACAGTCTGTGAGGAGTGTGGTGTGTTCTCCCTGTGTCTGTGTGGGTTTCCTCCGGGTGACTGTCTGTGAGGAGTGTGGTGTGTTCTTCCCTGTGTCTGCGTGGGTTTCCTCCGGGTGACAGTCTGTGAGGAGTGTGGTGTGTTCTCCCTGTGTCTGCGTGGGTTTCCTCCGGGTGACAGTCTGTGAGGAGTGTGGTGTGTTCTCCCTGTGTCTGCGTAGGTTTCCTCTGGGTGACTGTCTGTGAGGAGTGTGGTGTGTTCTCCCTGTGTCTGTGTGGGTTTCCTCCGGGTGACTGTCTGTGAGGAGTGTGGTGTGTTCTCTCTGTGTCTGTGTGGGTTTCCTCCGGGTGAATGTCTGTGAGGAGTGTGGTCTGTTCTCTCTGTGTCTGCGTGGGTTTCCTCCGGGTGACTGTCTGTGAGGAGTGTGGTGTGTTCTCTCTGTGTCTGTGTGGGTTTCCTCCGGTTTTCAGGTTTCCTCCCACAGTCCAAAAACACACGTTGGTAGGTGGATTGGTTACTCAAAAGTGTCCTTAGGTGTGAGTGTGTGAGTGAATGTGTGTGTTGCCCTGTGAAGGACTGGCGCCCCCTCCAGGGTGTATTCCCACCTTGCGCCCAATGATTCCAGGTAGGCTCTGGACCCACCGCGACCCTGAACTGGATAAGGGCTTACAGATAATGAATGAATGAATAAATATATTCTTACATAACACCATGGTTTATTGTACATCGGATATTTCGTAACCAAACCACCTCCACACGACTGAAGTCATTCCCGTTTAGAGCAAATTTCTTGACCTCAGAGCCACTTTCCACCGTACATTACTGTGCCTAAACGACTCCTGTAAGGAACGTAAGCCGTATGACAGGTAAATACATGACGTCGTTATGTAAACAAGTATGAATATCACTATATCACGATATTGATTTTTTTTTTGTTTCGTTTTAAAAATTATGACGATATTATCGCGAATGATACGTGAGGGTACAGCCCTAATTCAGCACGAGTAAAAGTCACTGTTTCGCATCTCAGACATGTGTCCACTCATGAAAAAGCATGAGGATGTCCAATTAAATGTGGCTTAAACGTCTGTGTACAGTCTAGAGCTAACACTAGAGCTCAGATAACACTATTTTCACTCTTTCTGGTGCAAACAAACATAGTTAGGCTAGTGAGTGTCCTTGGGAACATGCTTATGGTGAGGTACTTGTGTTTCTCTGAAGCAGAGCAAACACACATATTTAATTGAAATATTTGTTTGTAGATTTGCTGTAGTTTTCTCTAATTAAAGTAAAACTATGCTAATAGTGATTTCAGTGTTTGAATACTGGGAAACTCCAATGGTCAGATCTCTCTCTGTCACTCTCTCTCTCACACACACACACACACACTACTACTATACCTAACTACTACTAGAACAAACCCTAAGACTTAGTCTAACCCTAATTCTAACCTATTATCCTAAACTTTTACTACCTTAATCATAACACATTATCACCTTCACACACACACACACACCTGTGAAGCTGCTGTTCATTTCAGGAAGCTCCTCCTCATCCTCTGTCTCTGCTATTCCAGCATTCTGCATCTCATTGTAGGACTTAGTGCGGCGAGGCGTGAGCTGCAGATCGAGGGGCCGGCCGGCTGCTGGGGCATCACTGCTGACCACTCTCACACCGGGCGGCTGGGCAGAGGGCTTTGGGGTACCATAGTAGTTACCTAGGCAACAAGGCGGGATATAGGCATGAGTCGACGGCAGAGGAGGGGGAGGAGAGGAAGAAAGAAAACAGTGGAGGGATTATGATCTGAGACTGAGTATACTGTACAGACTGAGCGAGAGAGAAATGAATACAGTGCTGAGAAAAAGGAGAACAGAAACCAAGAGAGGCATGTAGGGAATGAGAGGGATGCACAGGAAAAAGAGAATAAGAGAGGAACAGTGAGAAGAAGCGGGTGAGGGATGAGAAAGGAAGAAAAGGAGAGAGACGGACAGGGAGAACAGAAGATGGCTCAACGTCAACACTGAAAATAACTTGATAGGAATGTCATTAACAGACAGCACATTAAACATGAGGTGAGCTGATGATGAAGAGGTTTGACTGTGATGACAGTAACAGTGGGAGAGACCACTATTGTATGTAGCAAATGACTCTGAGGGTGTGTGTGTGTGTGAGAGAAAGAAGACACTGATATACAGAATGATGAAACCACATGAAATATCCATGTTTCTGTGGTTTAAACACAGGTGTAACATGTATGTCACACACACGTCATTGCACACACACACACACACACACGTCAAGAAAGCATCTTTAGTATAATTCCTACTAATATATCATCAGAGACGGTAGCAGCCTACGCAGCAAAAATGATATTTACATTAACAGTACGTTTATTGAATACGGCAGACACAGCATTAGTTTCCTGCCCGAGCTGGGTTCCAAACCTTGGTCTACTGTGTGTGTGTGTGTGTGGATATATACATCCTCCTTTTCTCTAGTAGCCCTTGCTGCTCGCCTGGCTGCCTCCTTAAAGAAGAATATGTAGTTAATGACTCGCCTGATTAAATTTGAGGTGTAAAATAAAGGTAACAGATTTGTCTTACCTTCATAAGAGCCGATTTCCAGGAGCGTCCCGCTCTGTTCTAGTTTGAGGAACTCGTCCACTGATAGGAAGTTGTAGTCTACGCCGGGCACCTCTCCGTTGCGTGGAGGGCGGGTCGTACCTGCGAGAAACAGAAACGGTTTGTATTTAGTTTGAGATACAAACTGTACACTGCTCTGCTAAGCATTTATTACACGGGTCCTGTTTACTGCAGTCTGCAATCTTACAGACCAAAGGAACCTGCTTAGACTCGCATTCTTGTTCCACGTACGATGCATTCATTCATTCATCGACTGTAACGACTTCAATTCAGGGTCACGGTGGGACCGAAGCGTACCCGGAATCACTGGGCGCAAGGCAGGAACACACCCTGGAGGGGGCGCCAGTTCTTCGCAGGGTGATAAACACCTCACAAATTCACTCCGTAATTCACCATAAAAGGAAACCGGAGCACTAACCGCCATGGAAAGAACACATCAAACTCCTCACAGACAGTCACCCATAGCGACGCTTCAACCCACAACCCCAGGAGCTGTGGGATAGCGACACTACCTGTTTGTGCCACCCATGTGCAATGCATGTGTAAACCAGTAAAGCAGTACCAAACAAGATCATTTGTACAAATAGCCATTGTTTTCCACCAGCCACTGCTGCTATACATCAGCCTTAAGAGATTTCAGCAGAGATCTGAGCTGCTGGATGTGTGAGTGGAGACGTTATCCCATATTCATGAAGCCGTGACGCTGCATGACCAAGCACATTCCAGGTTCTCTCAGCAATCTGCCCCAGACGAGCTGCATGTCAATGCTAACAGACAGGCGTGAGCAGTGTCACCGCGCCGTGGAGGGCGGGGGAGGGGATCAGGAAACATATTGGAAGGTAAACGATGACAGGAGGCAGCAGAGAGAGAGCTGATGTACAACAGGCCTGCCCTCTGTCTGACTGCCAACCTCTCGCTCACCTTCTGTCTCTCGCTCTTTCATTCTTTCCCTTTTCTTCTCCTTCTCTCCCTCCCTCACACTCTCTCTTTCTTTCTGTTTGTCTCTCTCCTAAATTCCCAAAGATTACAGCAGCCTGAGGATCAAAGCAACCAGTTTTACAACCTTGCCAGCTTTAATTCTCTCTCTTTCTCTCTCTCAAATTAAAGGAGCCATATTCCACAAGCTGAAATGTTATGATAAAATATTTTCAGCATCTCTTTCAGGTGTGTGAACTCTTTGAAAAGCTGCAACGATCCATCTCCTGTCTGACAGCCACGAACAGTACAACATTTAGTCATTTATTCCACTCCAGACTATTTGCACCAACAACGTTTTGTTCAATACGAATGTCCAGGCCACACAGCCACAGGCCAAACTGGTAGTAACATGGTTGTGACATCATAACCACAAGCAACTTAAACCAGGATGTTTTGCTTGCTTTTGCAGCATCTCTCCTATTCAGTGTTAAAAGTGGTTTATAATACAATCATAGTGGGTACCATCCGCACATTTCCTTTTACTTTGTAATGAACCCGATTTAACAGACAATGCTTTGTAGCAGAGATTAACAGCTGCTCGTACACAGGTCAGTCTGTCTCCCTCTGGTCAGCATCTGAGAGCATGGCACTCTGTCAGGGCAGTTGCTTATTGGCCCTGGCAGTGGCAGCCGTGATACATCAAGGTTGTGGTGATAACTCAGATAAGGCTGGGCTTCCTTTACCTTAATGACCGTTAAAACACAAGCTTAATCTTTTCCCCTGGACTCTAGCAAAGAGTAGCAAGGTCAACAGCTACCGTTAAATAATGCATGGCCTGATACACCCTCCTTCTACCTTCTGGGACCAATAAAGACAATCAGGTTTGATATATAATGAATCAAATTCCAATTATAAATTTGGAGCTGTAGTGTCTGTAGAACAGTTTACAGTTTGTAGAATAACTGGGGAGTGAATGTATTTCAGTATGTAGTTTTTAGTAACTCTTGAGTGGTTTTAATCCTGTAGGAGGTTTCAGTGTGTAGTGTTTACAGTTTGACAGTAATAACTCTGAAACCATTTTATTACACAATGATTCTGCAGTGTGTGCAGTTTTTCGTCTGGCAGTTTTACAACTTTTGAGTGGTTGTAATTCAGTGTGAATTACAGTTGTTTTAGCAGATGGACAGTAAAAACTGAACAAGAACTGATCCAGTGTGAGTCTTCAGTGTATACATTTTTTCAAAACAGACTGATGATGAAATATAATCTGGTCTGAATATTCAGGCTCAGACGCAGAAGCAAAACACCACGATTTGTGTATTGCGTCCACAGCCAAGTGCCTTTTGTTTGGATTTGTGTGTGTGTGTGTGTGTGTGTGTGTGTGTGTGTGTGTATGTGTATTCGATGAGCGGATGCTGCAGCACTACGCATCCTTCAGTAAAAATAGCTAGGCCTTGCTCATAGTCATACATTCTGTTTCCGTTGCTAGGGACAACCCTGCGAGGCTGGAGAATCACTCGCAAGCCCATCCCTGATGACTGTGGAGTTTACACACTGTTCCAGCTCAAAGCTTAACACACACATTACAGATCAACTCATGTTTGATGACGAGAACAACCACAAAAATCACTGACAAAAGCAATGGCCATGGTAATCGGGTCATGGAGATCAAGGAGTCTATAAAGCAGTGGTTCCCAAACATTTCTGCAGTGCCCCGTTATGTAAATTAGAATATTTCCCCAATAAACACATGCACATCTTTTGCTTCTAGTCTCTACTGGATGGGTTATAAACACTAATTCATACAAAATAAATAGCAACTTTTTATTGAACAGGACAAAATAAAGTGAAATATATTCTATACTGATGAATTATTACAAGTAGCATACACTATATATGTATTCATTTGCCTTACTGAGGCCTCCAGAAGGCTAGAAGGGTATAACAGCTCCCCAGCATTGGGCAGTGTAGCAGTGAAGAAGCTCCATCCTATACCTTTGGGATGGACTGGAGTGGGCCTTAAGGTTGGTACATCTCACTTACTCTTACACATGGCCACATAACATACAGTACATTAATAATACACTGATGTTGCCTATAGCTTTTTAAGTAGTAAGAGTCAATGCCAAAAGAAGCAAAAGGAGCCAGCTTTCTGACAATACGAGGCAATTAGCCAGAGCAGCTGACAGGCCTTACTGTATCAGTGTGGTAATTGCCCAGCACACACACACACACACAGTCTGTGTACTTCACTAAAGCCAAAATCTAAGCCCAGCAGAACACGTCCCCTGGGGCAGCCCAAAAACACTATGCTAACCCTTGGGTGTATGTGTGTTAGCTTGTGTGTGTGTGTGTCTGTGCGTGTGTGTCCCAAAGCACATTGTTGTACTGTCTGGAGTAACATCACAATTTCACTTACAAACACAAATATGATATGAATCTCCATCTCGTGCAGGATTTCTCAGATTGTGGGCTAATTCTTATGAAATTAACCCACACTTATTATTTGCCAGTGTGCACTAACATCAGTTGTGAAGGCTATAATAAATCCACATTAATCTAGAAGCAAAATTACAACACATAATTATCCATGGTTACAATCACACTCACCTACACCCGTCCCTGCCCCCCACCACCCCCAAACAAAACACACACACCCCTCTTTGACCCCCATCCTCATTAGCCTTAGGTCAGTGCGTCAGAAGGGAGATGACCCAGTCACCAAATGGCTCTATCTACAGCACATCAGTAAAAAACACTAAAACAATTAGCTAATGGAGATTCCGAATGCATGCTAGCTCCCAGACACAAATACCTTCCATATAAGGAGATTAGCAGCTAGCTAGTCATAAAATTAGCAGTTAGTTTGTCATACAGTTTCTGTATGTATCTGCATTTATAATTAATAATAATAATAATAATAATGACTACATGAAAAATTGAACAGACACCATTTTCTTCAAATAGATATTTAGCAAAAATTGAGATAAATGTTTCTATGTAAATACACTCCTTATAGAATAATCAAAAACAACAAAGTATTTTAAAGTTTTAGAGTAATATTCATATACTATGTGGAAAGTGTGTAGCGTTATAATTCAATATCTGAAGCTGATCTAAAGCTCTGTTGCTTGTTAGCTACATTAGCATCATAGCTCCGGAGCCAAATAAAAGGAACAAACTTCTGACACCAAATACGTCTTTACTAATGAACCACAGCTAACGTAAAAGTGGAGGAAGTGTGCAAACTGCATGGTTTTTCCTCAAACATTTCCTTTAACCCAGCGCTACTCTGTGTATATGTGTGTGTGTGTGTGTGTGTGTGTGTGTGTGTAGCAAGATGTTTGCTTGCTGGAAAAGAGCAGTGTAGCTTCAGAGTGAATCAGTGTCAGCCGTCAGAGCTTGCACATTGCTGCCTGAGAGCATGTCACACACACACACACACACACAAACAGATCACCGCTCTACATTCTTTAATAATTGCACAACTACAGCTGCACCTTGCACTTTCCATATCTGAGGACAAGTGCACACTTCATCATCAGAGACTAGGGCTGCACACTAGGGCCTGAGTGCTAGCATTGTGATGATGCTAATATACACTGTGGTACACTTTACAACTAGGAGTGTAGCTTTGGAGCAGGGTTCGGGGGGATTTTTTTTCTGTTCATTCAAATATATTAACCATAAATGATATGAAGATGTTACAAGACAGGTGCTGATCCTAAAAGCTACAAAAATGTTTGCTAATGTCTTTGTTTTCAAACATGTACACAGTCCTAGCTTACTTGACTGTTTCAGATTGTGGGGATTCATTTTGCTTCCTCTTTTTATTTTTATCTTTTACTACAGAGCTCTCTGAGACTTCTTTTTCTTCCTAAACACACCCCTTTGGAAGTGTAAACAGAAACATAATTACTAAAATAACTGACTTTGGCTGCATCCAATCAAACAGCCGTATAAACAGTGATTGGTCCACAATCATTACCCAAAACCACAACATTATAACAGCTCTGAAGCTACAATTTCATAAGAAGCGATACACTATGCAGGCCTACTGGAGACATATTGAGGATCAGTGCTTTGCGTGTGTTGCTTTGTTATCAATCGTACACCGCCACCCTGTAGGCATAGCAACACAGAAGCCTCTACCTCGGGAGAGAGTAGATTAACACTCTCCTCTTCCTCTCTCATTCACACTCTCTCTCTATGGCTTCAATTCTCTCTTCCATTATCCCTTTTACTCACTCACATACACACATACCCACAGAAGAACACATTCACTCACACACTCTCTCTCTCACACACACACATCCATATATACACAGACAGACATTAAGAAGGAATACAGTGTAACACCACCTTATGTATCAAAAAGCCACTACCGGTTTCATAGTGTGTATTGCCATGGTAGAAATATCAGGAACTGGAATTGTAATGTACTGTACATATAGTGGACCACCTAAGGCTCTGACCACAGGGTGCCACTGGGATATTTTTGGTTCTCAGCCAGTGTCTGACAAACACTTATCAGTGTCTCACACACACACAGAAAGAGGGTGGGGCTGGGGGGCATTAGTTTTTTCTCTAAGTTCTGTAGAGGTCCTGTAGAGATGTAGAAGGAAACCTGTTGAAGTTATGTTCCATGGTTACAGACCCTGTGCTACAGATGTGTTTACAATGACACCAGGTTGAAAAACTGCTGTAGCCGAGGGGTGTAGTTTGTGTAATCCTGCAGTTGAGTTAGCGCCAAGCTCCGTATCTGGGGCTCCACTGCAGTGGCAGGCCAAATACACATGCATTTTTAATGCAAAGAGCAAATCTCTATTTTAAGTTGTCCGTCTTCGATAATCCAACACAGATTTTTTCTGAAGGAGTTTCAAGAAGAAAATCTGAGATGACTGGAGACATGCTAGCATAGCTAACAAACACACACGCCATATACACTTAACAGGAACTGTATATGTGGGGAAAAATATGTACAATATTTGACTACCAGAATAAAAACCAGACTAAACAAAGAATGTTGATTTAAAAACAATAATGCTATTAAATCTTCACACAAATTGAGATCAACTGATATAAAATGTAACTACAGGGAACCCCACAGTGGGGTAACCGTCCAATCATAAGCCATGACCAAATGTGACATCATAATGACTAGAGCTGTGCCATATTGTTATCATTCACAATAATATGGTCATCATTTTTAAATGATATATAAAAGTCAATATCGTGACATCCTAATGTTTACCTAACAACATCATGCAATTAGCCATAATATGGCATACGTTCTTTACGAGTTGTTTAGGCACAGCAAAGTACAGTGGAAAGTGCCTCTCAATGTTTGAAATCGTTTTCAATAAATAAAACCATTTAATACAGTATATATTACATATACAGGGGTTAGACAATGAAGCTGAAACACCGGTCATTGTAGTGTGGGAGGTTTCATGGTTAAATTAGAGCAGCCTGGTGGACAATCTTCATTAACTGCACATTGCACCAGTAAGACCATCGTTCAAACATTGTGTCCTGAAGGCGGTGCTGTGTATCAGGACGACAATGCACCAATACACACAGCAAGACTGGTGAAAGACTGGTTTGATGAACATGAAAGTGAAGTTGAACATCTCCCATGGCCTGCACAGTCACCAGATCTAAATATTATTGAGCCACTTTGGGGTGTTTTGGAGGAGCGAGTCAGGAAACGTCTTCCTCCACCAGCATCACGTAGTGATCTGGCCACTATCCTGCAAGAAGAATGGCTTAAAATCCCTCTGACCACTGTGCAGGTCTTGTATATGTCATTCCCAAGACGAATTGACGCTGTATTGGCTGCAAAAGGAGGCCCTACACCATACTAATATATTATTGTGGTCTAAAACCAGGTGTTTCAGTTTCATTGTCCAACGCCTGTATTTAATAACAACATTTATTTTTTGTTGAAATAGTGCGTTCTTGAAATTAATAAAAGTATTTATGTATTGTTTCGTCATATCTCCAAGGATATTGATATCGTGAAAATACCCTAAAATATTGTGATATTATTTTAGGGCCATATCGCCCACCCCTAATAATGGAGATCCAGTGTGTACATTACCACGGACTGAAGAAGTCTAAGAGTGCCCTAGAGTCTCCAGTGTGTAGACTGTCATAAATCTGCCCACTCTTTATGTTATCAGGTCAAATAATAAGGTTCAGTGAACATCCAGTTCTAAAAATAACCCTGTGTGTGGGGGGAAATGATTTTATCTTCAGTTAAAGGGTCCTGGAGTATGGGGAGGAGACCCCAGAGTCACACATCCCTCGTGTCGAACTTCACACATGATCTATATTCAGACACATATACACACCCCTGGGTTTCACTTCTCTGGGAAGAAACCTGAACTACTGATCTGGCTGGGTTAATATCAGCTCTTTGGATCAAGGCTTTACAGGGTTAAGTGGCCTTTTAGTCAGAGGAAAACAAGAGCTGGTCTAAAATATAGAGGAAAACAAGAGACCTACTTTGTTTGGACTTTGAAATACAAGTCAATCAAGCCCCATTAAGGAAGCGCATAATGAAAGGTCTAACAGAGGTGATAACACAATATTAGCACCTTAAAGCCCCCTTCAGGTCATCGATGTTACCCCTGAAACACAGCTATATTCATCAGCTTGTTCATAGCTTGAAATTATTTACAATAAACATGAATTCATTAATAGGGCGGCACAGGGGCGCAGCAGGTAGTGTCAGTCACACAGCTCCAGGGATCTGTAGGTTGTGGGTTCAAGTCCCGCTCCGGGTGACTGTCTGTGAGGAGTGTGGTGTGTTCTCCTTGTGTCTGCGTGGGTTTCCTCCGGGTGACTGTCTGTGAGGAGTGTGGTGTGTTCTCCTTGTGTCTGCGTGGGTTTCCTCCGGGTGACTGTCTGTGAGGAGTGTGGCGTGTTCTCCCTGTGTCTGCGTGGGTTTCCTCGAGGTGACTGTCTGTGAGGAGTGGGGTGTGTTCTCCCTGTGTCTGTGTGGGTTTCCTCCGGGTGATTGTCTGTGAGGAGTGTGTTGTGTTCTCCCTAAGACTGCAAGGGAAGCTCAGCTTCCCCTAAAATGTCAAAAAATAAGTTATCAACGCGCTCAACTTTTGTTCAGAATCAGCTTCTTATCACTGGTAAAGACGTGTCTGTGTGGGTTTCCTCCGGGTGACTGTCTGTGAGGAGTGTGGTGTGTTCTCCCCGTGTCTGTGTGGGTTTCCTCCGGGTGACTGTCTGTGAGGAGTGTGGTGTGTTCTCCCTGTGTCTGCGTGGGTTTCCTTCAGGTGATTGTCTGTGAGGAGTGTGGTATGTTCTCCCTGTGTCTGCGTGGGTTTCCTCCAGGTGATTGTCTGTGAGGAGTGTGGTGTGTTCTCCCTGTGTCTGCGTGGGTTTCCTACACATGCTGGTAGGTGGATTGGCGACTCAAGATTATCCATAGGTGTGAGATTGTGAGTGAATGTGTAAGTGTGTGTTGCCCTGTGCAGGACTGGCGCCCCCTCTAGGGTGTGTTCCCGCCTTGCGCCCAGTGATTCTGGCTATGCTCTGGACCCACCACGACCCTGAACTGCACTTACAGATAATGAATGAAAGAATGAATACATTCATTAATGCCATAAAAAGGGACTAAGCAGGAACTATACCTTTCCTCACTACATACACAATGAGTCCCACACCTCCTTAGGTATATGACATCATTATCTCTGACAGTCTGAATCCATGTGTTTGAGACAGTCTTTGGAAGCCTGCAGTTTTCGAAGTGGAAACGCCCAGCCATGGCCCTGACCGCTTATTTCAGGAACGATATTCTAGTTTTCAAACAACACCAAATGGAGACGCTAACAAGATTAAACACTTCATTTTCCCTGAGGGGGCTTCAAAGATATGTTTAGTATCTAAAGTTTTTTTTGTGTGTTTTCGACTGAAGATAATTAGCTAATAAAACTAATATATAAAGCGTATCACAACTGTCCAATTAAAACCTTCTTCTCCATTGTTATACTACATCAGTTGAACACAGCAGCTGTCCTTCCCACTGTGTGAAAGTTTCATGATGAATGCACCAACAGAAATGTAACTTGGAATAAAATCTTTTTACAACGACTTCCATAATGCTGTAAAAAAAAAAAAAAAAAAAAAAAAAAAAAAGTTTCCTTCTCTTCCTGTTTTTCATTTTTTCATTCATTCATTATCTGTAACCCTTCTCCAATTCAGGGTCGCGGTGGGTCCAGAGCCTACCTGGAATCATTGGGCACAAGGCGGGAATACACCCTGGAGGGGGCGCCAGTCCTTCACAGGGCAACACACACACACATTCTCAACAGCAATTTTACACTTTCAAACTTTCATACATAAAAGCAGGCCATAGTCAGATGCCATATAAAGTTAATCTGCTTTAGATTAAATAACTCAGCGCTAAGTAAATTACCACCATCCAGACCTCAGAGCTGGAGAACGGAGAAGAATGGAGTGGAGAGAGAGAGAGAGAAAGAGACAGAGAGAGAGAGAGACAGAGAAAGAGAGAGACAGAGAGAGAGAGAGAGAGACAGAGAGAGAGAGAAGTAATACAAAAAGAAACAAACAAAGAGCGAGAGTTAAATGAATCAAATGAAAGAGTGCGAATGGCAAAGGAAACGAAAAAAAGAGAGAAGACAGTGATAAATGAGCTCTGGAAGGGTTTGAATTTCTTCTGGGAGTTAAAGTGGCGTGGCTAGGTGAGAGACGTAGATAAATAAGGGCAGTAAGCTGAAGAGGAGAGTAATAAGATGAAGGTCTGGAGCCTCATCCCTCATTCCGCTCCTCCTCACGGCCTGAAGGGGCACCTGCTATGAGTCTGGGACACATGAGTAAGCACGAGCCGGTTCACTACCTCACACGACCTTTCCTTTCCATCAGCACTCTATAGACACCACACTCAAAGCGGGGCTCTTGTGGCTCTTTTATGGACAGAGGACCTGAAGCATCTCCAGGACTGAACTGGAGGGCCCCTGATGAAAGGACTAACATTTTTCTCCATTGTTCCATTCAGAAGCCCCCAGAACCTTATTTTAATACATTTAATGACAACATTTATTTGGAGCCAATGGACTGCAAGTTCTAAAGCCACCCCCTAACCTCTTCTCTCACTCATCTTCATCCTGTTCTGGGTCACAGTGAGTCAAGTGCCTACCTGGAATCCATGGGCACAAGGCAGGAACGTACACTGATGCACTTGCCCAACTGTAGGAAATGTCACAAAGCCAACACACCTGGAGGACACCCATGCAGACACAGAGAGAACACAGCAAACTCCTCACAGACAAAGAGGATTGAACCGTCTGGCCCTGACCCTTCCCGCAGTGCCATTGTGTCACTCTCCCTCAATTTACTGGTTCATTTCATGCATTTTATCACGTATTTATGATCGTGTTGCTCCCATAGAACAATATGTACATTTGTAAAATATTCATTGACAGATTTTCAAAGCTCATCTAAAGCTCCCTCTCTTCTTATTGTAAGATTTTATGGTCGGTTGCATTTACACACACACACACACACACACTTGTAAACACAGAAGCCTCTTTTAAATTTTGTACAATTTCACAGCCGCTGATATACGGATGCAATCTTCACTGTGGTTCTGTTACTACTGTAACTGCAATTTCCTTCAGGATTAATAAAGTCTCTCTCTCTCTCTCTCTCTCTCTCTCACTCAGTTTTTGTTGTGGTTTTTGTGCTGCTGTAGTATTGCGTCTCAGGTGTGCAATATTTCTGTCATAGCCCCTCCCTCTTTGCCCCCTCAAAAACCCTCACATTGCTGCTGGTGCGTTGTCTTTCTGGAACAGTCCGTGACGCTGCTGTTCGAGAGCTGAAAATCAAAATCAACCCACAAAACCCAGGCTTTCTAGGAAGGATTTTAACCCCATTTCTGTCTTTTATCTTCGCCAGATATTTATAGTTCACATTCCTCGTCTCTTATCCTTTATTCATGGCACTGTACCGGGGTCTGTCTGAGCTGCTGACTGGAGGAATGGGTGGATATGGAGGTACAGTATGGAAATGTAGGGCTCGGAGATTAGTTCGGGTTAAGAGACCTGGGCTTTGGAACTCTCATTGTGTTCAGGTTTGAGGAAAATTAAGGTGGAAATGTAAGAATATATAAACTCAGTTTGCCACCTCAGTGTATTTTCCTAGGGCCTGTTCGATACACTTGCGTTCCAATAATATCGACCGATACTGAGGAAGATTTTATTGATATCACTGAGAATACCACAGTCTAAAACGTCTAAGACACTGAAAAACAAACATAGGTCCAGATTCAGAAATCTGTTTTATGAATTATGCAAGGCACAGCATGCAAAAATGTACATGATGAAAATATTTCTAGCATAAAGTGTATTCAATTATATGTGGATGCTGAATTATAAAGCACCACTTCGGTGGTTTTTGTCCAATGCTGCCCAATACGTTTCAGAATGTAATTAATCTTTATAGCACTGTCCTGAAATCAGGGAGGGACAGGGACCAGGGGTGATTTCCTACCCTCTTCTAAAAGTTACAAAGTGCAGTTTCTGCAGTGCCTAGCCCAGCGTAGCAATGATAGAGGTCTGTTCTGTAATTTTAAGGTAAAAATGCTAACTACTGTTGCTTTAATATGTATTAATCAGAGGCGATTGCTCTAAGACTGCAAGGGAAGCTCAGCTTCCCCTAAAATGTCAAAAAATAAGTTATCAACGCGCTCAACTTTTGTTCAGAATCAGCTTCTTATCACTGGTAAAGACGCGGCTTTCCTCTCAATCATTCCTGCAGCTTCACAGGGCTTTAAACAGTGTAGACACTGAGCGTCCACAGAGTTCAATAGTGAAGCAGCGAAGTGCAGCGAAATGAGACGAATCATTGGATAAATGATGGGCTTTGTCCCGCCCATAGGACGCTCAGCGTCTCTGGGGGTCTATGGGGCAGTGGGCTGGCCTCGGCTGGCCCGGACGCTCAGCTTCTGCATGATGATTGGATGATCGGTCTGAGGCTGAATCCCTTTTTGATTGACAGAGAAATGAGCAAATCAGCGACCCTTTGGTGTAAAGATCCGTGGGAGCATTACGTTTTCATTCTGTTCTGAGTAGAACCAGACTTTCTTAAACCTCTTAGCGGCATTTTCTTTGTTAAAAATGACTAGCGACAAATCGAGCTTCTATTTCTGGTGGGTTTTTTGTAGCTGCTTGTGTTTGGAGACTGACTTCTATCACTCTTTCTGACTTCTATCGCAGTTTCTAGCGGGTGCTGCTGAGCCCCTCCACCATCACAAAGCACTCACAGGCGGACACACTTCACATGGGCCAAGGCCGTTTAAGCAGCCTAGCTCTGCTGGCCACTGAGAGGACACTAGTCAAGTCCCTGGAAAAGACGCCTTGTTGGTACGACAGAGTCACAGATCATATTCTTAAAAAGGATCGGAGGGTAGAATTTACGTGTAAATAAACCGACACATTTTATGATGTAGGCCGAAATTGACCTTCCCCTCCTTGAAAGACCAGCATCCGCCACTGGTATTAATATATAATTATACCTCCTAGGTAGAGACATGGAGCTAAGGGTTCAGCACGGGCAGGCAGCCACCTACACAGGAAGCTAGCTGCACTGCACGGTGTGTTCTGATACCCGTTTACTAGAGCCAGCATGAACTTTCTCAGCAGCCTGTGCTGCAGTAGCTCTTCAGTGGGATTGAAACAGAGTCTAGCCTTGGTTGCCTTTGAATCTGTTTTCTGATTCACTGTTTTTTCCATCCTCTGACCAATTATGGCAGGTAATAACTACTGTACACCAGGAACTCCTCACTACTGTACACCAGGAAGACCTGTGTTTTGGAGATGGTCTGACCATAACATTATGACCATGGCAGTTTGGCCCTTGTCAAAGAGGGTCAGATCCTTACTCTCATCCTGTTTTCTGGCTTCCAACATATGCTGCTTTTCCACTACATGGGTCTGATTCTACACGACTCGACACGGCTCGGCTCGCTTAATGTTTGCCACTTTTCCACTGGCAGGGCTCCCCTGTGAAATGGAGACAGTGATGTTGAAAAACCACGTCTCTAACAGGAATCGCTGGCTTTGAAAACCACAAGAACGGCAGCGGCGCAGTAGGTAGGTGTGGCAGTCACACAGCTAAAGGGACCTGGAGGTTGTGGGTTCGATTCCCGCTCCGGGTGACTGTATGTGAGGAGTTGGTGTGTTCTCCCTGTGTCTGCGTGGGTTTCCTCCGGGTGACTGTCTGTGAGGAGTGTGGTGTGTTCTCCCTGTGTCTGCGTGGGTTTCCTCCGGGTGACTGTCTGTGAGGAGTGTGGTGTGTTCTCCCTGTGTCTGCGTGGGCTTCCTCCGGGTGCTCCTGTTTCCTCCCACAGTCCAAAAATACACGTTGGTAGGTGGATTGGCAACTCAAAAGTGTCCGTAGGTGTGAGTGTGTGAGTGAATGTGTGTGCGTGTCTGTGTTGCCCTGTGAAGGACTGGCGTCCCCTCCAGGGTGTATTACTGCCTTGCGCCCAATGAAAGTTACTGTAACTTAAGAGATTTTACAAGCGGCAAGTTTGTGTCAGAGCTCTGCATTCCGTGGTGACATAGCTCTGGTTAATCAGTGCTCTGTAGGGTTTACACACCACCATTTAGTACCCACTCAACACGGTTGGAACCCGGCGTGAGCTGGGACTGAAAACCTACGCAATTCCAGGTACCAGATTTGGCCAGTGGAAAAGTAAAAGAGCCATGCCGAGTCGTGTAGGTTCCATGCAGTGGAACAGAACTGACTGTTCACACACTGATGTATATATCCCCCCCATCCCCCTCCCTCACTTTACCTGTCTGTGGTTTTAATATTGTGGCTGACTGGTTCACTTTTAGACAGCAGAGCCCTGGGGACAGTGTTTGTTACTGACATGAAAGAAGACGTCTAGGAACACTATCATCCTCCTCCAACGCCTCCGTCTAATAATAGGTACAACTATTATTATCCCTTTTATCTCTCCAAAGTTTACTCTTATCATTTTATTTCATATCCTCATTTCTGTAGTTTAATTCTAGCAACACCATCTACATCAAATGCTCATCGAAAATGAAAGAAACTGACTGAAATACCAAAAACATCCAAGTGCTGGATGGATGGGACGTGATGTTATCTTTTAAGCCCCCACCCCAGACCTGTTTCTCGATGCTGTTAAAGCCCGCCCTGTTAAATACATAAATAGCTAATTGAAATAAATATGAAGCTCCGCTGCCCGAGTAGAGTCGTGTTTGTTCTGTGCTTCGAGGCTGGATTGAATATTTTATGAGCGTGACCCAGTCAGTAATATAGTCTGCACTCTCTCTCTCTCTGTTTCTCACTCCTATTCTTCCTCTTCTTTCCCTCTCTCTCACTGACCAGAAATAACCACCCCATCATAGCCTCAAAGGCCCTGTCTTGACTTCGGTTGTCTTGGTTTGATTTCACACTGTTCTGGTTCTCCATTTCTGATTGATTTTCGGAACCCTGAGCTGGGTTCTTCTTTAGTACATGCTCACTCGTGGTTCCAAGCGAGCTGAAGTAGTATCAGGTGCTGATGTTCAAATATCAGTTCTGAGGCACAAACACCACTCCAAATCATCAGAAAAGATAACAGATGGTTGAAAGTGTTGCTGGAGGGGTGGAGGACATCGGGCCCCGGGGTCTCAGGTGTCAAGGATGTCCTCCAGCATCTCGGCTACAGACTGTGAGACTCCCATGATCCAAATCGCATGTGTTCATGATGACCACCTTTCGGCTAATAGCAGTTTAGCCACGCCCACTCACAGCGATATTATAGGGGGTGTTTCAGCCTGGATTGTTGAAGCCATGGGATGCATGGGATGCTTGTTCAATTTGAATAAACACACACTCACTGGACAAACGACAAGCCACAACAGAAACAACATGTGCTCCACTGACAGGTATCAGCCAAGTCCCTCTTCCACGGTTTACTCTGTTGCTGTAACAGATGCAGGATCTTCTGAAAGGAACCCAAGCGTAAAGTAAACCCCCGGTAATAGTCCGAAATATGTTTCAACACAAAGACGGGATCCAGGAGAGAGAGCGAGGTTAGTGGGCTCTTTGCGGCTCGCGTGTTTAGCTATGTGCAGAAGGGAAAGGGCTGGAACAGTGTGGCCTCGGGATGTGCGCCCATGTTGATGGTGACAGACAGGCCTCCAGACTCAGTGGGAGAGAGAGAGAGCCATCTGTCCCTGCAAAGGGTTAATCCACAAACACTCCAGCCCACATTCCAGCATTTTCTACCCCACACATCCCCACCCGACTTACAGAACCGATTCAACAAACAGAGAGCTGCTACAGTCTGTATATTCATACAATACCCGAGATATACCCTCCATACATCACATGCACTCATATTCAACTCTCTATACCCCACACACTACCATTTCACCCTATGCATCATATACAACCCCACACACACACACATTGACAGTATACGCGAGTTAACACACTGACTATTCTACCCACTAGACCCTACACATTATCATTCCATCTCACATAAACCCCCTAAACACCACACAATACTACCCTACATATTCTCACTATATATAACCATTGTACCCTACACACACACTACAGCCCATACATTACCTTTCCATCTTGTACCCCACATTTCACCATTCTATCCAATAAATAAACGCACTTCCAACGCCCTTGCCATGCCAAAACCATCCACTGGAAACTATGCATGCTGTACGTTTCAGCAAAATGTTGAGCGCAAGACAAAACCAAACCAAAAGGAACTCAGTGTCCCAGAATTAATGCAACAATCCTGGAAAGAATAACTCCTTTCATAAAATCAGCCCTCGATACAAACAGAGCCCCTGCAAACACTCAGCCATGCAGCAGCAACACTCTGTCATTCTTATTGATCGATACAGTGATGAACTGAAAAGAGGCAGAGAAGTGTTTGGACAGAAAAGCCTAAACCAGGGGCAGCACACACACACACACACACACGCATGCACAGCCTCCAGCTCCCTCCATTTTTTCTTCATCGAGAGAGAGACAGAGAGAGCACAGAAACCAAGCACAGACCTGTAGGCTAGGGCAAGGAGAGTGAAAACTCAATTACCCAGAAAGCCCAGAAACCTGGCTAAAACGCAGCCAAGGCACAAAGAGCTTTGTATGAACGTTGAATGCGTTTTCTCTGAAGGCAGAAATGATAGTAAACGGAGACAGGGAGAAGGAGGCAGAGAGAGAATGAGAGACAGATTTCAAAACTAGCCACTTTTAAACCAGTTGCTTAGGTAAGAACTGTATAGAGGACCAGAGACGCAGAGAATACAACCTTTGTGGAACACAGGCGGTGTGGAGAAATATCCCTGCTGATTTCTTTGAAAGCAAGTCTCCAGAAAGAAATGAAAGCCACCTGGTAGATGACTGAAAAATGTGAAAATAATACATTAACAGATAGATGACACACAGACAGAGAGAGAGAGAGAGAGATTTGAAACCCGCCATTGGTAAACAGTTATGCAGAGGACAGGCAAGATATTTGTAACCTGATGCTGAGCGGCAGGCAGACAGACACACAGACATGTTTGAAGCTTTCTTCCTGAGTGCCTGCCACCAAGCAACAACAACACACACACACACACACACACACACACACACACACACATAATGGCTTCCAACATGTCAGCTTACATGGCTAAACTCAGAATAACACTGCCTCAGCCTGTACACAAACACAGAAAAATTGCCAATGACACCAAACAAGACTGGTGCACACACACGCACACACACACGTGCAGCCAGCCATGCACACCATTTTCCAGAGCTCACGTCCACTGCTCAGTTAGCTCTGGATGCTTCAATTAGCATCATTCACAGCTGCGCTCTGCAGCTCACTGCTCACTCTTTCATTCCATCTTCCACTCTTTCCATCTTTCTATCACACTCTCTATTATCCCTCATTCCCCACCCCCACCAGCCAGACCCCGGAAGCCAAAGCATCATCATCACCACCACCACCACCACCACCACCATCTTCATCATCACCATGCCAACAAAAAGGCTGATCAAATACCGTTTAGTGGCTGCTTTCCTTCAGGATTCCGACTGGAGAAAATCCACGCATGGAAAAAGGAAGGAAACACCAAACGCTGTGATTATCTGCTTCTCTTGACCACACTGGATGCTCAGAATGCGGCCAGCACTGCCCAGTCTGCTATCCCTCCTCCCTCCTCCCTTCCTCCTTCCCCTCTCTCTCTCTCATTCCAGTGCTGAAGCCTAGCCAATGTGAAAGACTCGCACACCAAAAGCCGTCTGACAGAAACAGCCTCGCTCACCCACATACACCCGCCCACCTTTCCATCTCTCTCACACTCTCCCCAACCTCATTCTCGCTCTCTCTCACACACACACACACACACACACACAGCATGCTCCCATTGCAAATAACACGTTCATGTAAATCTATCATACACACAAACACAACATGTGATCAGACCAGAGCTATTGGTGATGGAGAAGGAAAACTGTGGACTTCAACTGAGACCAGAGTGTAGAAACATAAAGGCAGGCAGACATAACACGGCCATTGTTTTCATTTAACCCCGCCAAGCCAGTGCACTGGGCCATGGGGTGGGGGCGGGGTGTGTGTGTGTGCTGCCTCATTTCACCCCTCGTAGTTCTGTTACATCTCCATCAATACAAGCAGCCGCAATCTAATAAACACATCTAGCTCAGACCAAACTGGCTTCTGAACATAACGGCCCACTATAGGCGCATCAATAATTACATTCAGTAAAAGACCGTGCATTTATTTCTGTTATTTTAAGCAAAATGTGCCCTGTGAGATACTTTACTACTGAGGAGTAAAATGAATTTAATTAGATATTTAAATATAAACCACTACATAATGCAGAATACACAAGTCATATTCATCTATAAAATGTGTTTCCTTTTCCTTTTAACTTTATATTAATGCATTAATGTACACAGTGACATAGTGAACACAATTCTAGGGTCTGTGACATGCTTTGGTCAAAATACCACAAGGATCAAACTCCACGGCAGCATTCTCCCACTTTCCGCGCCTGTTCCTTTAAATGATAATGAGCTGCTCGTAGTTCACCCCGACCCAAGTTCACAGCAGTGAGGAGGAAAGAGCAGAAGCTCTGGTTGTTTATCTATTTCTCTTCAGTTCTCATTCTTCTCCTTTTTCATTTTCTCTGTTTTTACTAAATGCTGTTATTTCTCCATGCCCTGTGTCTTTTTTGCAGCTTTTAACGTTGAATTATAGTCAGTTTTCTGACTTCGGCAGCCCACACAAAGCTTACCAACCCACTCACCGTGAAAAACATTTTCCATAACATGACCCCTGTAAAATACCATATTGTCCACCTCTATGCTGCACTATAGGTGGCTAATTTAAATTTAATATAGATACACTATTATTCATTCATTCATTATCTGTAAGCGCTTATCCAGTTCAGGGTCGCGGTTGGTCCAGAGCCTACCTGGAATCATTGGGCGCAAGGCGGGAATACACCCTGAAGGGGGCGCCAGTCATTCACAGAGAGACACACACACACACACATTCCCTCACACACTCACACCTACAGACACTTGAGTCACCAATCCAACATGTGTTTTTTTTTGGGGGACCGTAGGAGGAAACCGGAGCACCCGGAGGAAACCCACGCAGACACAGGGAGAACACACCACACTCCTCACAGACAGTCACCCGGAGGAAACCCACGCAGACACAGGGAGAACACACCACACTCCTCACAGACAGTCACCCGGAGGAAACCCACACAGACACAGGGAGAACACACCACACTCCTCACAGACAGTCACCCGGAGGAAACCCACGCAGACACAGGGAGAACACACCACACTCCTCACAGACAGTCACCCGGAGGAAACCCACTTAGACACAGGGAGAACACACCACACTCCTCACAGACAGTCACCCGGAGGAAACCCACACAGACACAGGGAGAACACACCACACTCCTCACAGACAGTCACCCGGAGGAAACCCACACAGACACAGGGAGAACACACCACACTCCTCACAGACAGTCACCCGGAGGAAACCCACGCAGACACGGGGAGAACATAGATGTACTAAGTAAAACATAATTTGATCGATATTCAAAATTTTTGACAAATAAACAGGTTATTTTACTAATATTGGGTTTCCTCAAACTCTACACAAAACCAAGGTAACGAATAGATTTCTGCGTTTAAATACAGATATTAATATGACTCTACAGTTTGTCTAATGGGTAATGGGGTACAATGCTTTTGTTTCTACCAAAGTTATTTAAAAATTAGTTATGCTACTGAAATAGTGTTAATATGTTCCATTAATGACACTAGACCAAAAACTTTCCTTTAGCATTTGCTCAGCAAAACAACCTAAAGCAAAGAACAAAGACCCTGTTCGAGCCCAAACTACACTCTCCCCAGACTCAGTGCTGGGGGAAACTAGGCCACAGGTAGCTACAGGAGCCCAGTGCATCCCTAGCTTCTGCTTGGCCTGCTATTTTTGGGGACAGAAGTATGATTCATCTACAATCGCTGTGGAGCCGTGGCTCTGATTTGGAGCTCACCTTGGGAGGTAGTCACTACTTTACATAATGTTCAACTTCCAGCTGCTAACTCCTGACTGCTAAGACTTTTCTTGTTTGAGTATTGTTAAGTCACATCTATTGAGATAGTTCTAGGGGTTTTGGGAATGGCTAAAGTGCTAATTCAATTAATTCCTTGGATGAAAATCTCCCATTCGTAACAAAAAAAAATAAAAAATTCAAATTTTCTTCCCATTCTCCCCTAAAATCCATTGACTGACACCAGATTAGCAATGCTAGGTGATGCTATTGTTCAGAAACTGAACCAAAGCTAATGATGCTAGTATATGTCGAGGCAAGCTTGTTGAAATGCAGATGTACTTTCTTCTTCTTTGATGAAAGATAACTGATCACTGTCATAGAAGACTGCATGTCTCACTCTGGGAGGTTAAGTAGCTGTGTTCAAGTGTGGATGCCGTTCTTTGCCATGGGAGGACCTATGAGATTTAGCCTTTTACCGGTGGTCAGGAGTCAGTGAGTCCTGATTTTGATGGATAGGAAAGACACCACAATGCTGATCTCAGTGCATCAACAATGCTAGTCACTACAGCCCGTCCAGAACACGATGAGGATCTCAACAGGGAAGCCTTTAAAGTGACATTCTTCCCCTTTTGTCTGCAAAGTTCTTTCTTGTGAAATCTGCTCATCCAAAACAATGCTCCCGAACCCTGCTCTTAGGCTGAACCACAGTTCTCTGTCTGCCTTTGACTTGCAAATGAATCTGGAATAGGATTTAGAGCTAGGAATGTGAATCTGTGTGTGCACAAGAGATTTAGACAAATATAACTGGAGTACTACAGAGAAAAGTAAGTAAAACTTTCTAATCTTAGTTAAACAGAGCAAGACAGTAAAGAAAATTGTTCATAGCTTCTGTTATAGAATGCATCCCATCCCTAATGCTAGGGGACAAACTGTTCTAACAATTTACACATTTTTGATAAATGTTCAATTTTTAAATAAAAAACTTGCTGGTTTTCTGGACTAGGATTAGTGTTGGACATGTAGGGATATTTCCAACTGATAGAAAAACATAGACTAAGCTAATTCACAAACTACAAACTAATATACATTCACTTCAAGCTAACATGCAAGTCATGATACAATGTAGTACAATAAGCTGTACTGTTACAACCCTAACATTTAGCATAATACCACTTCAAATCACCAGACTCAAAAGCTAATAGTCGCTAGTTTGCTTCAGAATCCATAAACTTATACACTCATACTCACAGACACAGTATTCATACAATTGTAAACAGTGTCAAATTCACACATCGCTGTAAATGATCAATGTTTCTTCACATAAAAACACTAAGGCGGCAGAGGTGGGTATGAATAAAGGAGGGAATATTGCAGACTGGCTAGGCTAGCTTGCATTTCCCTCCTTTTCTCTTTTTAATTTTACTAATTGGATTATAAACACTAAAGCTAGGTGTTGTGAGCTATTTTTAAACACGAACTGGCAGCAGTTCTGACAGAGCAGACTGTTAGAGCAAAGCGACTAGCGGTGAGGGGCGGTGGTGAGATCGGACTGTTGATTAGCTTGCTAATCTGCGGCGACTAGCAAGCAGGGTGTTCTTCAGACCACATCTCTTCTCTCCAGCCTCAAAAGTGATTGCACTGCGGGAGAGAGTGGAAGATCCGCCTGAGATTAGCTTACATGCTAACTGTAACAGGCTAGTTTTTCACTGAGGGGTGAAGACTGGAGGCTGACACGTTGGACGTTATGAGCATGAGTAGCAGCTTTTTAATGCTCCCTGTTTTATATCAGGAAAGATTTGGAATGGAACAGAAGAAAAATAAGTACATATCATAGTTTCTAGTATTTTATTTCTGTATTTTTCCATGTAATTATGGAAACATTTTTATTAGCATTAATTCTCACTGACCAGACACAGTGTGGCCTGTGCAACAGTTACCATATATTCTACATTGTATTTTTTTGACAAGACACATGTCAAAAAAAGTCAGTAAATAAATATTGCGCACTGACATATATATATATATATATATAAAATAATAATAATTAATAAATAAATAAATAACATAAATGCCCATGTAGATAATGCATTCATTTATTAAATTAACATTTTTTTTTTTTTACATTAGTGTCTCTGTCTCTCTTCATACACAACACACACACACACACGCACACACGCACACACATGGTTCATAAGCATTTCTTTATTACATATAACATGGAAATGGCCACCAGGCACCCACAACTCCGTATGTGAAGCTGTCTGCTGTCATTCTGTTACTGGTTTGATTTGCTGAGCCACAGAATGCTGCTATTGTTCAGGTGACATCTGGATCTGATCACGAGCTTCATACACCCTGTCCTTGCCGCCATTCCATCACACACACACAGGCGTGCTTACACACGCACACACACACACACACACACACAGGGCAAAGAGGTCTGTGCCCTTATGGGGCTGTTCACAATAGCCTCAGGATGAATTAGATTAGGGGTAAAAATTACCGCGACACAGCCATCTGTCACTGAGCACTGAAACTGAACGAATGTGTGAATCTCTCTCTCTCTCCATCCCCAAACCCAGTCTTCAACCCAACCCCCACGCCAACCCCAAACCATCCCCCTATACACCCCATCCAGTCTTTTAGGCTACACACATCCTCAACCAACACAAGTGCATTGGATTCATCCAAAAGGCAATCTTTCAGGAAAAAAGACAGAAATAGAATAATGCACAGAAAAATCGGAGAGTTACAAGACCACAACTTGCCTTAATTTGTGGAGAAAGATGGAGACCCAGGATCCCTGTGTTTTAAAAACAGAAAAGAAAAAAAAACAGAGCGCTAATCCAGTCTGGCTGTCTGCTGGAGCAGCAGCAACCTGAGCAGCTAGCACCAGACGACTGCTGAGAGAGGGCGAAGGGGGGTGGGTGGGGGGAGTGGAGAAGGAGGAGGTGGCCAGAGGGAGGTTTGTCAGAGGTTAAGATTTGTTTTGTCGTGTCTGAATGCTAATATGATCCGATGGCTGAGAGGAGGAAGGTAAAGAGCTCTGCAGTTTAACCACACACACGCATCATGACTCCCGCATCATGAATTGATTTTTAATACTACAGTAAAACTGGATCTCAACACGCTTGCAGGAGAACACCAATTGCTGAATGGCAGATATTATGTTGCAGGGATTATTAACAAAGCTGTGCCGCTAAATTGGTCTCAGAATTTCTCACCGCCGTGAAAGCTTCCCTGCTCAAAGGTCACACATCTTATTGTCACCCTTGACCTACTGACCTCCTCCTTCTCAAACACACACACACCCACTCACTCTCACACACCCAGCCACTGGCCACCTGGCAACCTGACCCACTGTTCAGGCCATCAAGAAACAAAGAAGCAGCTGCACTCTTACACACTCTCACGCCTCACCACAAGCTGACCCAAAAACAAACACACACACACACACACACACACACACACACACACACACACACACACACACAGCTGTTTGACTATCTGAAAAAAAGGCAGCCAGTAGCAGAAGTGCAGTGTTTTCTAAAATGAATCTTTCCTTAAGATTAATGTCAGCTCCAGTGCATTAGTCAGAAGCAGAATCACATTTACACTGAGCTTAGTCCACACTCAGCTCACTACAAGAGCACTCATCCAGGACCAGAGCTCTGACTCGACGATCCAGGGGAGATGACCCTATATCAGGACTACTGGAAAAATGGTTGCTGGACAACAGCCCAAAGGTGAGCCCCGCAGCCTCATGTTCGGCTTCTGTCTCCTGTCCATCATTTACTCCGACATCATCACATCCTTCAGCAGACAGGGCACAGACAACAGTCCCCTGAGTCTATTTGACTTCAGCTTGAATTATAACGTGTGTGTCATTCTGACAGACTGCAATACACCACAGGAAGAGTAGGGGGCGGTATGGTGGAGGAATGGTGAAGAGAAGAGGACAAGAGATGAGAGAAATTGAGAAGAAAAGAGGACTGGAGAGGAGTGGAGGAGAGGAGAGGAGAGGAATGATAAGAGGTGAGGGATGGAGAAGAGGAGAGGAATGGATGAGAGGAAAAGAATGGAGGAGAGAGAAATGGAGGCGAGAGGAGGAGGGGAGAGGACGGGGAGGAATGATGAAGAGAGGAGAGGAACTGAGAAGAAAAGACTGGAGAGGAGTGGAGGAGAGGAATGGAAAAGAGGAGAGGAATGGATGAGAGGAGAATAATGGAAGAGAGAGAAATGAAGGAGAGGAGAGGAATGGAGGCCAGTGGAGGAGAGAAGAGGAGAAGAATAGAGGAGAGGAATGGAGGCGAGGAGAGGAAAGATGAAGAGATGAGTAGAGAACAGGATAGGAGAGAAATTGAGAAGAAAAGAGGACAGGAGAGGAGTGGAGGAGAGGAATAGATCAAGGCCATAATATTAACAGAGTTGTTTCTAATTAAATGTCGTAGGAATCTGATTACATTTGTCATGTACTCGCCGATGTACTCCTCAGAAAATGAGCGCAGGTTTAATCTGTTAATCAGGTGCGTTATTGATCTGTGGGAGGTGATGTGGATCATTGATTAGGTGAAGGACATGCTCATTGCCACACAATCAAATTAAACTGGACAAGGAATATTCAACGTATTGCACGGAATGCACAATAAAATAACGAGCAGATAACGTCATAACGTCCACTATCAGTGCACACACACACACACACACTTCATCCCACATTCTAATGACCCCAGCAACACTGACAGCGTGGCTCTGACACCTCTCTCTACCTAGCTTCTAAGGCTAACTTTCTGGGCGCTATCTAAACTTCACACACACACACACACATATCATGATGTAACCAAAGGGAACTGTGTGTGACAAGCCTCTGATGCATAAATCCAGTCACACCACTGTCACAGATGCTAGTTCCCTTGCTCAGACACTGGCTCACGAGTTCTCAGTCTGGATTTACCACAGGAGACCCCGGAGAAGAGAAGAAGCTAGGAAGCAGCAATGCAGCGCTCTAGAGGAGCAGTTCGACTCACAAGGCACAGCGTGGCGGTAGAGGTTATCCCGGATGATCTGCTGAAGCTTGTGGTCTTCAGACGACTTCTGGAACCTCTGGCTCAGGTAGTGCTTCAGGTCTTTGTTCAGCTTATTTCCTGAGGAAGAGGGAGGGGAAACAGATGTCATTTCAATGAATGAATAAATGAATGAATGATCATCACTGGATACCTCAACACACTTGGAGGAGAACACTACCTGGTATGACATTCTAGGCTAGCATCCCCTCAAACATCCAAGCTATGCTCGCTTTGAGCCATGGAAGCTCTGTGGCATCCCTGGGATGAAACTCTGGATAACGAAACGAAATCCTAACAGCTCTGTGGGAATCTCCTAATTGAGATTTAGAGTTGAACGGGAGTCATGTGACTCACATTTTTAACACCTAGTAATACACTTCCTTTCATGTTCACGGAGATACCTTGCTGGTGTCTGCAGCGTGTGTGTGTGTGTCTCTGTCTGCAAGAGTGTATGAGTACGTGTGGAAGCTGCACTGTCGCAGCCAGGCCATGTGAAGAATTTCCCACCCTCAGCCAGACCATCTGTTTTCTAAGACACGGAGAGCTTACCCAGCACTGTTTCAAAGAGATGGCGCCAGCCAAGTGGTGTTTATGTGTTAATGTGAGTCCCCCCGGGTGCCCACTCCAACGCCAGACCAGTCGGCATTATTAAAAATAGTTCTGAGTCCAAATGAGGCTTAATTAAAGACTGGTAACAGGCAAGAGACGTAGAGACACCCATCTACAGGGTCCAGCTGTGCTTCCGTGGGTACATGGATGGATCAAGGCATTAATATTTTGAGACACATTGAAGCTGCAGTTACAAAACATTCCCAATATGTGCGTGCGTATGGTCCCATTGGTCATTTTTGAGCTGACCACACTTTGCAGAGTCTGGAAATGAGCCTTGGACGTTTACAAGACTAGAACATGTCCGAATCATGAGTAAAGAGGCTGAAAATAGCTGCAAAGGCTACAGTCTGCAGGACGGACCCCTCTCTCTCTCTCTCTGTCTGTCTGTCTCTCTCTCATTCAAACACACACACACACACACACACACCCCACCTACAGTGATCTCCTATGTACTAAGCAAGACATCTTTTCAGACGTCGTGGATGAACAAACAGTCCGCCGAACTGAGAAGCAAGAGGGTCCCGTTGCCATGGAAACACAGAGAGCTGGATTGCTAGTAAACAAACCTACAGACCTTTAACAAGATGATGAAGGGAAGCACAGCTAGCTAAATAAATAAATAAATAATCTAGGAATTCTAGCCTCTGTATATGTGTGTGTGTGTGTGTGTGTGTGTGTGTGTGTGTGTGTGTGTGTGGAAAATAGGGCTGGGGATTTCAGACTGATTATCTATTCATCTGTACTACTTCTATAGTCCTCATCCTCAAAGTTACACACACAGACCTTTACACACAGTCTCTCTCTCTCAACACACACACCTCTTTATTCATACATTCATTCATTATCTGTAACCACTTCTCCAACTCAGGGTCACGGTGGGTCTACCTGGAATGTACTGGGTGCAAGACAGGAATACACCCTGGAGGCACACACTCATACATTCACTCACACCTACGGACACTTGAGTCGCCAATCCACCTACCAACGTGTGTTCTTGGACTGTGGGAGGAAACCAGGGAGAACACACCACACTCCTCACAGACAGTCACCCGGAGGAAACCCACGCAGACACAGGGAGAACACACCACACTCCTCACAGACAGTCACCCGGAGGAAACACCACACTCCTCACAGACAGTCACCCGGAGGAAACCCACGCAGACACAGGGAGAACACACCACACTCCTCACAGACAGTTCACCTGGAGCAGGACTCAAACCCACAACCTCCACGTCCCTGGAGCTGTGTGACTTCCTGCTGCACCACCGTGCCGCCCTCACACACCTTTAGTCAGCACTATTTCTGCGATTTCTGGGGTTTTTTTTGTCACTGCACCTCTCAGACATATGAAAACTCAATGGAAAACGAGAGTGAGTGACAGAGAATGAGACTGAGTGTGAAAAGAGATCGTATTCGCGAGCGAGGGAAGGAAGATAGAGGGGGAGAGGAAAAGGGAAAGAAAGAGAGAGATGGAAAAAGAATTCAATCTTTTAGATTTATGTTTACATGTACAACCCTGCTGTTTCCTCTCCCTCACTGTGGCACTGTGGACACTGAGAGAATGGAAAATATGGGGAAAGCTCTAAAACAGCACTGCTGTCAGTCCACAAACCTAAGGCCAATGTGAAGACGCCTTAAATCCTTTTCATCAGGGAAGATACAGTGAGAGGAAGCGTCTCAGAAGACCATAGACACAGTGATGGCGCTCATACGGCTCCAGACCTCTGCATTCATTAGGGCAGATGTTTCTAACCCTTAAGGGTCTTGTTCTAATCAAGCTCTAACAAACCAGCTCTTGCAGGGCCGTTAATGAAGTTCTGCATTAAAGGGCCCATCCCCCGTCTTATGTCCCCACTCCTGGAAATCCACTTACACTGTTTGTAAAGTTGACCAAGTAACTCATTTTCATCCCAAAGCTGCTCTTTACCTTCAAAACTCATATGCAAATGACCTCTGCTGTGATTGGCTGTCTTCCAACCCCTCCAGATCAAACGGCAGCTTTTCAGTGGCATTATGAGTCGGTTAAACCCCAGAAACCATAAGGTTCAGAGCCTTATTGAGACCCCCCCTCCTTCAACGGGCCCCAAATTATTCCAATTTATCCCCAGTTAGCTGCTTAACAGGCCGCCAGCATCTGTCGTGGACCCCCAGCTAGCCGGCCAAACTGCCTTCGTCTGGTTGTTTTCAACATCAGAGTCCTCCCCCCGTCCAGAACAGGCACTTACAGCACCTTTAACTGATAACAGTCACTGTTTACGCGACCCGAGCGCACAGCAGTGAAGAGCGAGGAGCAGAAGCTCTGGCTTTTTGTCGTTTTTGCTCGTTTCTCTTCCTTCTACGTTATCGGATTTTTTAATGGGGGTTGGGGGGGGATCCCATTCTTCTTAAGATTCCAACACTCTTTAAGAGACAGTCAATGTACAAAAAATGATGTAGCATTTTTTTTTACATTTTTATTTGGGTGAGAAGCCTGCTGTTATGACCTGAATGTCAGTGATTGATGATAATAGCAGAACAATAACCGTGTCAGCAGGAGATGATTAGATTTCACTGATGAAAGCAGAATGTTCAGGAGATGCTGATCTACTTGATAAAGGTATCATTATTGTATTCAATTTTCTGCATTTGTAATCCCAGAAATAAGTGCTACAAATCCTCCCCAATTACAAACATACTCCAGTCAATCCATGCTTAAAACCAAGTCTTGCTAGAAGTGCATCACAGTCCATTTTTCACATTAATGTTTACCATTTGCATATCTTTAAACAAAATCCATTATTTATCCTCAAGGTCTGCATTTGCATTTATTTATTTCAAAAGATCCAGCCACAGCAGGGCTCTCCGGCTCCTCCAGCTCCCGAGTCCTTAGATTCTCTCTCTCTCTGCACTGTTTTGGCTTCGTCTTCCCTCTGTTTTGCACATCTGCCAAATGAACAGATGCAAATGGAATGCAAAGCAGTTCTTTTATAAGACTACTGTCCTATTTCGGAAAGTCTGGAATTAAGGCGCCTTGTTGTGGGGTGAAATGATGACCTGGCTTAGGGTCAGTGTGTCTAGAGTGTCTGGAGCTCCTCAGATGATTTCTGTTGGTTCAGAAAATGGTAGCAATTCAATGAGAAGATGCCTTAAGTGTCTGTAGACATCTGGTGGAATACGATACATGGGGATGGACATTCAAACCCAGTCTGGGTGGTGTAGATTACAGCATCAGACAGGCTATTCACCTCTTAAAGCTCTCTCTCTATCACACATTCTGTGTGTGTGAGAGAGAGAGAGAGAGAGAGAGAGAGAGAGAGAGAGGAGAGAGAATCTCAAATCTGGCATCAGACGTCTTTGCTCACTTCTCTGAAGTGTAAAATGAAACCCACTAGGAACCGCACTGAGCTGCTTTCCCTGGGCTTTTGCTGATGGAAACTGAAAGAACTGGTACATCCCGGAATTATGGCTGGACTTGGACACCTTCATTACGGCCCTGAGAGACAGAAACATGTGAGAACCCGCACTCCAGACGCTGCCTGCCCTGTGAACACAGGAGTTCATATATTCTCATAATGGGGTTCCTTAATACGGGGAAAATGGAGGTCACGGCATTACTGCCACACAGCCCCAGAGTCTCAGGGTCCTAGGGTCTTGGATTGGAGCCTCTGCTTGGAGACACTGTGTGGTGTGTTCACTTGAAGCCACACGTCACACCAAATGCCAAGCGGCAGGTAGCACAAGCCTCATCTATCTCTCTTTTTCCTCGTTTTCTCCCACTCTCTGGGCCCAACTTCATGCGTCCAGTAGGCCTTACACCACCACAAAGCCACGGCGCTGCAGGAGTGTGTGCTTTAACCTGGCATTAAAACACTCAAGAGGAATTTATAACATTTATAACAGCTGGGAACGTGTCCATACGACATAAATAACACAGCCCCAATACAGGCTCTGAGAAGGGTGCTCGTGGTAGGGGTGGGCGATATGGCCCTAAAATAATATCACGATATTTCAGGGTATTTTGGCGATAACGATATTCTTGGCGATATGAAATTAAAAAAAAAAAACACTGAAAATAATTGTTTCATTTCAAGAACACACTACTGCATCAAAATAAATGTTATATTAGAGTCTGACATTGTATAAAAATATTTAGAATACTGATGTTTAATATCCAAACCAACCACAAATATCTGAACGTACAGCAATTTTCCACCGTACCTGTCGCTGTGCCTAAATGATGTAATAAAGGTACGCCATGTCATGTGTAACTATAGTGATGATTTATGTAAACAAGTCGTAAAATCACCATAATCATGATATACATATTTCTATTGTTTAATTTTTTTGGTGAGATTATTGCACACGATAAGTTACAGCACAGCCCTATGTGAGAAATTCTGCACTAAAAAATTGCTGTAAATTTACAGCGAGTTTGCTACAGTATTTTATTGTAAATCACAGTATTTACAGTAAATTATTGTATTATTCAATTACAGTAATATGCTGTAAATTTGAAATACAGTAGTGTTCCTGTAAAAATACGGTAAATGCCTGGGAACTCTGCTGCCGTATTTTACTGTAAAATTTACAACATTTTTTACAGTGTGCTTTTCCTCTCACACTCTTGGGACTTATCTTCCTTGTAAGTTATTTAATTTTATGATGAAGGTATGTCTTAATGTAAGATTAAGATTAGTGTCAGGGTCTAGTCAAGTTACGGTTATATTTAAGGTTAGTGCATATATCCATGGAATTAAAGTACTCAAAATACATGGAAACAACTGTGTGTGTGTGTGTGTAGTCTGATACAGCCCTTTGCACAAATCTTTATTACAACTAGCCTGCATCACTTTATGGTGGGTTTCCATGGCAACCAGAGTTCAGCTCCAATCAGACAGTTTGTGTCTGCTGCACCCTACTGGTAGACACTGGAAACACACAAAAACTGGCCTGCACAGAGACACAGAATCAATCTCTCTCTCTCTCTCTATAAACTGTGGCTTAACAATACAATAAAACTCATCATATCCCCCCCCCCCCCCACCTGCATGTCACAGATGTAAAAGTGACCCTCTGCCAACTCAATAGGCCTCAAACAGACCAACATCAAAACAGCATCTCACTGCAGCTCCAACTCATGTCATGGGTCCCAGGCCTGGGATTTAAGGCCTTATTAATCCCCATAAACCCCAGCGGTCACCAGGAAGGACCTCAAAAGCCAGGGCAATGCAACGCCTCTCTCTAGTGGCAGGTGAAATTGTTTACCACAGGGCAGATTGCTTTTATTGATCCGCTGCATCTTCTGCAGAAATATGCTCCAGAACATTCGTCTCAAACAAGCAGCTCACTCTTCATCTCTCACTCTCTTCACTCCTCTGTTCCTATCTCCACCCCTTCCTCTCCCAATCCATCCTCCCACTCCGGCCTTTCTTTCAATCCATCTTTGTCCTCTTATCCTCCCAACATTTCACTGCATAAGTCCATGCATCTCTCTCTCTCTCTCTCTCTCTTTCACAGCAGGATCTGACAGATGTTTAGAAAAACCATATACAATGCCTCAGAGTTATATCAACGCTGTCATCCTTTGATCATCGGATGTTGTGTAGAGAACAAAGATATGTAATCTTTGATTTCTATCTTATGTAATAACCATGTAATAATTACTTAATTATTAAAAATCTAAACTTCCAAGCATTAAATACTGAGTAACCCTCAATGCCATCAATTCCTTTTTTTCTGAATACTTTTGTTGTGTGGCACTGGGATTATGCTTCGAGTTGTGACTGAAAGTGATTCTCTTCAAGACTTTGTAGTCTACATTTTGTAGGGCCCTTAAAAACAAAGTCCTGCTTATTATTAGGAGGTCCCCACCCCCTGCGAAATTAGAATTCAAAAGCGTGAACTGTAAGAATACTCTTGTTTCCCTTGGGTTTTTAAAAGGTGAAAACCCAAACCCAAAACAACACGCCCCTCCACTTCCTCCCAATTAAAGAAGCAGGAGCTTTTATGCGGGATTCACAGTGGGCTCCTATCCCTTCCCCAACAAAGCCACCGCTCCTCTGTTCATGTGGAAGACTCATTAAGCCCCACCTGCAGTTGCTGGATTGACCGCTGTAGTGTGGTCCAGCTTCGATTGGCAGACAGATTAGCGCTCCATTAGCAGCACTGCTGAGCTTCTGGACCTGGCTGAAGAGGGTGCTGTATGAGGAAATTAATGAGCAGGAATTCTGCAGATGTATTGATTTTGTTGAGGCAGTGCATACGGGCAAAAAGTGGTCAGTGATTAGTTCTCTGACCTTTCATCAGCCTTTATGCTCCACAGCTGGTGGACCACAGTCATCTCTAATGACTAAACCAGGGAAATGGGTTTCTACACTGGTAGAGTAGGTCGGTATTTACTGGGGAAAATGTGTCCTAGACATTTGGTACTAGTTGGATCAGGGTTCTTATTAATTATTGATATTATGATAATAATTGATCTGATATTTAAATAGCCACACTGCTCTAACACTGGATCCCCCTGTTTTTATCTCTTCTCTATGATTCTCTCTCTCTCTCTGTCCCTGTCTCTCAGTCTCTCTCTCCCTCACACTCTCTCTGAGTCTCTCTCTCTCTCTCACTGTCTCTCTCTCCCTCACACTCAGTCCCACTGTCTCTCTCTCCCTCAGTCTCTCTCTCCCTAGCACAGTGGGTTTTTAAAACAGTCACTGACAAGAAGCCTGTCACCTCGCAGCATGGCACCTGACCCCTGTAGTGCCCACAAACATGAGAGAGAGAGAGAGAGAGAGAGAGAGAGAGCACCAAGGGTCTGTTTTTCTTTTATTCAGCTGATGCAGTGTGAAGTTCAAGTATAAGTGTGTTGTGAGACAGTAAACATCTGTTTGTTAACCCTAAAGAAGCCATATTTGCCATATCTGTCTCTGCCACCAGGGGGCATGCTCCATCAACATCCTTCAAGAGCAAAGGATGTCCTAAAATAATATTTGAAGAAAATAGATATTTTGTTTATTATATATATATATATATATATATATATATATATATATATATATATATATATATATATATATATATATATATATATATAATAATATATGTGTGTGTGTTTATTTTTATGGATTGCTTTATTTATTTGTTTTGACACACTTTTATTGTTTTAACACACTGTTATTTATCATTATTCGTTATTATTATTTGTTATTAATATATATATACAACAAAGATCACAAGAAAAAAGTGAAGAAAGTCTCACTGGAGTAAACAAAGTTCAAGTTTCACTGCCCAAACAAGCTTTCGTTTACAAGTAAACTAAGTCTGTCTTGGTCTTAGAGAAATTTAACAGGCCCGGGGTCAGCAGCAAGAAGTGCCGACCCTTGTCCAAATTTAGCCAGAAGCAATAAAACCTGAACATCAGATCATCACAGTGGGCGCTGTTCCTGTGATCTGTGTGGATCCCAAAGCCTGGGTGAAGTGACAGGGACGCACTACTGAAGCATAGCACCATACGAGGTCTTGACTCTGAGGTCAAAACTCCTGGAAAACTGTTGGAGTGTTAAACAACCTGTCACCGTGGTAACCCCAGGCCTCCTAAACACCCCCATCCTCAGTAATGCCGCTCGGTCACTCCCTCTCGTCTGCTCTCTACCTAATGATGTGTGGTGAGGGGACTGGTGCAGAACGTTTGTCCACATTCTGAAGCAACATCACATGCAGATCTCTGATCCAAAACATCACACAGAGGCAACAGTTCTGTCACTGCGGGCAATGTCACGTAACACTCAGACCACTTGTGTTCACCTTTCTGTCTGTGGTGCCCCACGGCAGAGCAGGTTTGACTCGAGTCGACGCCTAATAAACCCCACCCTCAACTGTTTTCCAGCTGCTGTTGCTACGGTTCAAAGATTCTGATCTGTTTAAATGGGATCCTGTGAAATGTCTCACAGCAATAATCGCAGGAAAGAAACCATTCCAGCCAAAGCATGGACAGGTCAGGGGTCAGGTTGCTATATTTACCCTCGACGCTTGGCCCAAGACTCTAAGACAGGGCACACCACAACCTCTCATTAGAGCCACATTCTCTCTCCCTCTCTCTCTTTCGTGACCCCAGGAGCTGTGACCCACTTCTACGATGCTGCTGAGTCAGAGTGTAGGACACCACACACAGATAGACAGACAGATAGAGAGAGGGAGGGGGGGAGAGAGAGAGAGAGAGAGAGAGAGAGAAAGAAAGAAAGACAATCTACGTCACATTAGTAAGTCACATCTTCTTCCATCTAATTTTAGCTGTACAACTGAGCGTGAATGTGTGTGTGTGTGTGTGTGTGAGAGTGTGTGAGAGAGAGAGAGACTTAAGTGAATCAAATGAAAGAGTGAGCGAGAATGACAAAGGAAAAAAAAGAAAACAAATAAGGAAAAGATTTAGAAAGAATGAGAAAGTGTGACAGGGAAGGACGGATGGAGTCACACACACACACACACACACAAACTATCAGAAGCACTCAAATGAACTCTGAATCTCGGAAACATACAAGAGACTCCTCTGGCGAGACACTGCAAACTGGAAGAACAGGTCGGCCTCACCTTCAAGCGAGGGAACACCTCACACTCCGCAAAACCAGAAGGCAATAGAGATAACCGTCAAGTCCAGAGATGGTAGGGACTGATGCTCTACCACCTGAGCTCACCTAGTTCACAACCCTGGCCAGCCTTTGGGCTTCAAAGTGTGCGAGGCCTTCCCTTGTTTAACAGCAAGGCCAACCTCTTCCTCCTGGTTGGACGTTCTCCTACCAAGGTGTCTCCCAATTTGAAGTTCCTGAGTTCAGAGTTCCAGAGGCCAGGGGGCTGGCTGTGTGGCAGTGCAAGCAGAAGAGCCCAGTCTTGTGTGATTTGAATTGTAACCAAAGAGAGACGCCCAACTTCAGCTGGAAAACAACTGGAATAACACTGGCACACAACTACAAAACAGACAAAGCTTTATCCCACACGCAAACCCAAACAGAGCAGAGCTTTCAGCAGACATGCTAACACAACACATCAAGCATTTATACACAGCATGTAGCACATCCGTGTGTGTGTGTGTGGCCTCTGTAACCATGACTGTGCTGTGATCTCGTTCCAGTGGGAGCCTGTGTATTCTCTGTCTATTCACTGGTTTGTGCTCTGAGTGTGTTCTGGCAGCTACAGAACTATTGCTATCCCTAAATATTCTGAAGGGGTTTGGGGACTCGTTTCTGTGAATACCATAATACCATGCTTGGATAAAGTCTGGAATTCTTTACAGTACCACGCTGACACCATCATGATACACTTACAATAGCCCAATGGGAGCACGGTGCTTAGAGGCAATGTTAACAATTTTAATAAATAAATAATAATAAAAAAAAACACTTCATAAAATTCACCAGATGTTTCCTGACCATTTGCTGCTCTCCAGTCTGTTTGCTCTGGAAACAGGTCTAATGTGTTTATGAAGAAATTGCATCTGGGGGACATTTGGATGGCGGGGAGAATTTAAAATGTTAAAAAGCATGAGCAAAGATGAGGATATTGCTGCGTTATTTTGCTGATTCATGTGGAACTGACTCATAAACTTCAGCCATGTACAAACAACAGTCGTTTTCCTTCCTCAAACCTACCATTCCACCTTAAAAAGACACAGAGCTTCTGAATGTAAACAAACCAGAGAGAACAGCAGTTCCCCAGAATCCTCAACTTTGCCTTTAAAGGTAAACAACAAAAACACATCTGCTACCACCATAAATACAGAACTGTAAACGAAGGGCCATTGTTCAAACAGCTGAGGCCCCACCCCTTCAGTACAGGCTCCTCCCACTCTGCAACATCTACACTGCAGTGTTCAGTCTTCATTACAGCACCAGATAATGCACCAGTGCACTTCTTAAATGTGTGACCGTTGGAGCTGCCCTCCACAGTTCAGAAAAACATCACCACCCACACTCACTCACTCACACTCTCTCTCTCTCGCTCTCTCTCTTTCTCCCTCTCTTTCCCTCTCTCTCTTTCTTCCTCTGTCTCTCCCTCTCTCTCTCTATTTGAATATTTCTGGAGGAAAGAAGATGTTTGCAATAAGACCTGGCCTATGCAAATACTGACGGAACAGGAGATCCTGTGCTTTCCTTCTCAAAGAAATCTACAGAAAGTGGAGGGTACATCTCATCCATCCATCCATCTATCTATCTATCTACCCACACATCTCATCCATCTATACATCCACCCACTCTCACTATATCTCCAAAAGTTTGTAGACAACCCTTACAGTGAATAAACATAAGCACTTAACCAGTATGTACTCCCATGAAATGAAATGCTATGGAGCAGCTGCAGATGAGTTTAATGGCCATCACGCTCAATGCTAAGCTTCAGCTAGAGGGGTATAAAATCGAGCTGTGGAACAGTGAACCTGAACAGAATAAAAGATCCAATACTGGATGAGGAGCTGGAGAACACCAGAACCAGACCTCAGTATATCTCTTGAAGCTGAATACCATCAAATTCTCACAGAAATGTTTCTATATTTCTACAGTGAACATCTGGAATAGAAGGTGTTACCTGCTGTTTAAAGTTTAAAATATTTGAGGACTGCTGTAAACTCTCGCTCTCTCATAATTCCATGACTCTCTCTCTCTCTCTCTATCGGTCTCTATCTCTCTATCCCTAGCCCTCTCCACCTCTTCCTCCACTCATTGTCTTACTCCTTCTATTTTCCTACAATGAAGGAATGTGAACTTTACACAAAGCAGGCAGTGAATTCCAGAGACAGCAGCACCATGGAAAAAAAATCCTACACAATCAGGGTGGACTTCACCTGGAGTGGAAAGAGACCGTCATACTGTACGCAGAAAGATTTAAAGTGTACACACACACACACCCCCAGAGAGAGAGAGCGAGCGGAGGAGGGGGTAACTTAATTATATTCCACCTCCTAGTCTATTTACAGTACTATTTATTATATATAAATATTTTAGTGTTTTTCAACCATAATAACTACTACATCAACCCCCTATGATCTGGTCAAACTCCTCAAATTTTCTCACCCATAATATACACACACACTCATATGTACACACTTGATGTGGTTAAGGAGATTTACCCATAAACATTGTCTGTTTCAGGAAAGAACAGGACCTGGAAAGTGTGTGTGTCCTCCCTTATTATTTCCTCAGCGTCTCAGTTTCCCGGATGCAAAAAGAGACCAAGATGGCACATTTCCAACAGTACACACACACACACACACTTCCCTCTCTGTAGTCCAGATGTGCCCAGCTGCTGAATGTGCTGACTAGTGAAGAATGCCGCAGGAAAAAGCCGCTGCTCTCATCCGGTTACCGGCCTAAGGCCAGTCACCATCACTTACACACCCAAATAAACCACATACACACTCCTACAGTAACCCTTAAAAGTCCCCACCTGAGAAGCTGTGTTCACGTTCTCTGAAATGGAACAATACCATTGATGTAAACAAATATGTAAACAAGGATGTTGTGTGTCTCAGTGTCAGTTGAACCACTGTCCAAACCTCTTAGAGAGACTCCTAATGTTTTGTAGCTTCAAGTACCTGGTTGTGGTAATCAATTTAATTAATTAAGGCAAATAAATGAATCAATGAATCATTCAGGTGCTGGAATTCAACAGAGCCCTGTGCTGGAGCTCCCTGGAGAAGATCTACTGCCCCTAATGCAGATTCCCTACATTCTGTCCATCACAAAGCCACTAGTATTCAAACAGTACACACAATTGTCTGTGTGTGAAGAGATTTCATTTTAGTGTTATATCACCCCCTGTGCTTCCTGTAGTGTACTGCACTCTGTCAGAACAACTGCAGGCATTCTAGGATTATTTATTTATAAAAAATAAATAAATGGAGAGTTGCTGTTCACTGACATCTACATTATTGATTGTGTCGACTCATTGTTGCAAGTCACCACGACCCAGCTGTTTGAGGGGGCTCTCTGAGATGTAGCCATTAAATTCAAATAGGCTTTAAGTGGGGGGAGGTGAGGGGGGTGCATTTTTACAACATTATGACAGCTGTGATTCAGCTCAAAGAGAAGGGGGAGAGAAGGAGAGTGCGAAAGAGGAGAGGGAAGTCTGGCCAGGTCTTTTTCATTGCACTGTGTCAGCACTCTGGAATGCCTCATTCTAACTCACACTCACACACACACGCTTCATACACTTACTGTAATATCACAACTATTAAAACACAGATTATTTGATGATGAAGTCAATAGAAGTGAGTCTTTTGAGGCTTCTGCTAAATCTTAAAATATACGGAAATATGTATGTTTTTACATATATTACCTTTGAGCATCAAAGGCCGTGTTTATGACATCACAGTGGGCAGAAGATGAAAAGACGAGGATAATTTAATTAGTCCTTTTATTACCTTCCGCAGTATTTCACATAAAAACTCTGAAGCCGTGCAGGTTCACTGCTCCCTCTGGAGAGTACATCTAAGGCCAACTGACCTTAATGACACCTGGGTCCATACTGTATAAGAAACTGGTTACGCTTCTATACGTGCATCCATTAGATTTACTTGGCTTACACCTGAACCACTGAATTACGTTCGCTGTGTTCTGTTATGAATTATGTTCCAAACATTCATCGTGTACATTAAGAATCATGGATAAACGTTGCCGGACGGAGGCCATGACAGCTCTGTGCTCTTTGATCCTGAGGAAGTAAAGCCTCAACTGAGAATAATTTCATGCCTTATCAACTCCATTTACAATCCCAGCACAAGGATGACCCCGCATGTCAGGGCTAATGGAAAGCATGTGTGTGTGAGCGTGTGGGGCTGTGTTTGATGGACAGCGTATGTGCACAGTGCCGAACAAAAACACGTTGCATCTCTCTCTCTCTCTTTCACAAACACCACAGAGAGAGAGAGAGAGATCTGCAGTCTTTTAGCTCACTGTGCTAGAGTGTAAGTGTTTAAAAGGTCCTTTCCATAGCTCCAGGATACACACGTACACACACACAAAACCACCACAAATACATACAGTTCATCTATACCCTAATGTTGATAAATGCAACAAACACAGTAAATATACCCTTAGGTCCAGGTGTGTGCCTTTATATTGTTTTGAAGAAAGAAGTAGTAGTAGTGTGTGTCTGTGGTTGTATGTCATTAACATGATGAATCACTGAGACAGGAGGAAGTGCGGTGGGGGGGGGGGGGGGAGAGGGAACGAGGAGGGAATTCCACTCACAGCATCAAATAAGTGCACTAAACTGACAGAACCTACGTGTGTGTGTGTGTGTGAGATCCAACAGAAACCTTACACTAAGGTTACACTAAGCAACATTTTATCCAGAGTCTGGCGACAGAAACAAGAACCATGACAATTTGCTGTATCTCCATGTTTGTACGTGTGTACTAATTTAAATGAGTCATATGTTTGGGGACATTGGGTTCGTCTAAGCAGGAGGTTGGACTATAATATATTCAGTGCAGTATGGCACCCTCTGGACCAGACATGTGAAGAAACTGTATATATACTTTATATAGCACCTTTCTCATACTTTATTTGAGGAGGAAGGGGGCGGCACGGTGGAGCAGCAGGTAGGTGTCGCAGTCACACAGCTCAAGGGGCCTGGAGGTTGTGGGTTCGATTCCCGCTCCGGGTGACTGTCTGTGAGGAGTGTGGTGTGTTCTCCCTGTGTCTGCGTGGGTTTCCTCCGGGTGACTGTCTGTGAGGAGTGTGGTGTGTTCTCCCTGTGTCTGCGTGGGTTTCCTCTGGGTGCTCCGGTGGATTGGCGACTCAAAAGTGTCCGTAGGTGTGAGTATGTGAGTCTCCAGGGTGTATTCCTGGCTTGCGCCCAATAATTCCAGGTAGACTCTGGACCCTCCGTGACCCTGAACTGGATAAGGATTACAGATAATGAATGAATGAATGAATGAGGAGGAAGGAAGATGAAAATGTTATGAAAAAAGGCAAGTTTTAAGCTGAGCTTAAAAGGAGGAGAATGTGGGGCAGAGGCGAAGAGGCTGTAGCAAAGTGTTTCAAAGTTTGGGAGCCATGTCACTAATGGCAGTTTTCCACTGCATGGAACCTAGAGTAAACAGCGCCTAATTTTACCGCAGCCATTTTTGTGGTTTTCAAAGCCGGTGATTCCTGTTAGAGACTGGGTTTTTGACGTCACCGGCTCTATTTCGCAGGAGAGCCCTGCCAGTGGAAAAGCGACAAGCTTTAAGCGAGCCGAGTCGTGTGGAGCCGGACCCACGCGGAGGAAAAGAACCATAAAGGACCAGTCGGAATTTAGGGGCAACAGAGGACCCGAGAGTTCAAGCAGGAGGGGTGCAGGACTTTGTAAGGATTTTTATGTTAACAGGAGGAGTTTAAACTGAATACTCTATGGGACAAGTAGCCAGTGGAACTGAAACAGGACTGGTGTAATGTGAGTAGATTTTTTGGCTTGAGATAAATCCCTGGCAGACGAATGTTGGACAAACTGAAGGGGACGCGTGGTTTTGTCTGGAATGCCATTCAGAAAGAGGTTGTAGTATTCCAGTCACGATGAGATGATATAAAAGGTCTGACAATACCAGGAATTCACTCGTACATCTGGCCACTCGATCACTGCCCGCCCGGCATTAGAGTAAATGGAAAAATTGTGTGCAAATAATGTGTAAAATATGTGCATTTCTGTTTCTAACAAACACCAAAAGTGGTACAACAAGCAGGGTTTACGTAACCACGTGCCTCAAATGCCAGCAACAACCTCCACCCACTGGACAAGACTGAGGAGGAAACGGACGGCTATCTCTTTCTGGCACTACTCCCATCCTGTCTCACAGCCTAATATCACAGCCCTAATGATGCACACAGATAGACTGAGCAAATACAGGAAAGCACGAGAGAGACAGGGAGGGAGAGAGAGACTCTGTCTTATCAGATATCAGGCACGGAAAGAGACAGACAGATTTGACGGAGGGGCCATTCTGAGAGCCATATCTTCCTCAGATTATATCTCTTCCTGACAGTGGACAGGTCTGACAGCAACGGTCAGCAGTGACAGCCATCAGTGCCCACCAATTACCATCCAATTAGTTCAGACCCTGCACAAAATCCCTGTAAAATCACTCAAACTCTGGGCTGTACTCTGTAACCCTAAAGGTCACAGCTAGTCTTGAAGGACACACACATAAGCAGGAACCTCTGCTTCAAGCGATTAATAACATCTTGGTTCCACTGATATCTGACTACATAAATCACATGGTTTTAGCCCCAGAAATGGATTTTGCTTTAAAAACATGGGGTATACAAACCCCTACATCTTCAACTACATGTGGATAAGATTCGTACAGTGCTTGGGGAGAAATGCCAGTAAATTTGTAGATAATAAGCTACAGATAGAGCTCAGCGCAGTGTTCTGCTGTTTTTCTTGTGGGAAAATGTGTTTTCAACAATGCACAGAGTGACACTGGAGAACGTTCGCTCTACTGCCCATGCTTACGACTGTCTTAATTACCTCTTAATTAGCTCTTAATTAAAATGACAAAGCCCAGCCCACACATAGTCCCAAGGGGTCTTGAGAGTAGCCAGTAGAAGAGAAAGCTTTTCCAGAAGAGAAAATAGTCATGTAGCGGCCTACAGAATCACAGCCGCACAGATCTTAGCAAATCAGAGTGTGTGTGATTTGTAAGCCACCTTATTGACTTAGCAGTTTCCCTTTGATTAATAACAGTTTTATGTTGCATTTCACGACTGAATTCAGTTGCATTTCTGCTCTTTGATTAATAACAGTGCCCATTTAATGTTGATGCATTTCAGAAACATTGGACGCCTGCGTGAAAAACGAGAGCAGAAAAAAAGCTTTTTGGCCTGTTTTTAAACAGCATTTATTTCACGAGGCTGGGCCCAGTTGCCATTAGCCAGTTATTAGTAAGAGATTTTTTATTCCTCCCTCCCCCACCGCCACTTTCGCTGTGGCTGGACTTTACGACAGCGGTGTTTAGCCATATGTGCTGAGTCAGCATTTACCAATGTGACTGCATCACTGGTAGCGTGGGTGAAATTAGCCCTAATCAGATTCTTTTTTATGTACATGTGTGGATGTGTGTGTGAGTGTGTGCACTCTCCGACCGAGTGAAGTGATAGGGGCTATTGAACGATGTCACTTCTGAAGGAGTGGGTGCTTTAGAATCAGTTGTATTGCTAACTCAGCGAAAGTCACGTCAAAGTACAGCAACAGAAACAATAGCACAAGGCTATAACTGTATGAAGACAAAAGCTGACCATTACCCTCCTGGACAAGAGAGGATAGTGACTGGGACAAGGGAGGCCCTTAGTTTGGCAGCTCTACCATTCATTCATTCATTATCTGTAAGTGCTTATCCAATTCAGGGTCGCGGTGGGTCCAGAGCCTACCTGGAATCATTGGGCGCAAGGCGGGAATACACCCTGGAGGGGGCGCCAGTCCTTCACAGGGCAACACACACACTCACACATTCACTCACACCTCTGAGTCGCCAATCCACCTACCAACGTGTGTTTTTGGACTGTGGGAGGAAACTGGAGCACCCGGAGGAAACCAACGCGGACACAGGGAGAACACACCACACTCCTCACAGACAGTCACCCGGAGGAAACCCACACAGACACAGGGAGAACACACCACACTCCTCACAGACAGTCACCCGGAGCGGGAATCGAACCCACAACCTCCGGGTCTCTGGAGCTGTGTGACACTACCTGCTGCGCCACCATGCCGCCCGCAGTTCTACCAATATAAACTTAAACACATTAACATACAAACTGCACTGAAAGTGTGTGTGTGTGTGTTAGTGAGTGAGTGAGTAAATTAGAAGCCAGTTCATTGAGTTGCTTCCTACCTTCATTTTACATCATCAGAGTATAATGCTCCAAAACTTAACCTGGAAAATCTCACTTTTGGACCAACTGTGCCACTGCTGTAGGATGTATTCATGTTTACAACAGATGCAATGATGATGGCACTTATTATTTATTAATGGTAAAGAGAATCCTGATGTTTATGTAATGAGAACACCTGCAAAAACAAGGACACGTAAAGAGCCGGCTACAGCGGAAATATTCCAAGAGAAACAGAGGATTTCCTGATATTAAACAGCTCTACGTATTCATTCCCCTGCTACCACTGAGCTGTGTGGAAACCAAATACCTGTTTACATTAAACAAAATCTTCACAAACCTTTCTGACTCTCTCTCACACACACACACAGATGCAAACACCACTTCTCAGCCTGCGCATTAAAGTGGACCAAGCTCACTGTAAATTTGATGGTTAAAAAAAAAAAATAAAATAAAAAAAATAAAAAGTAAATGACCAAAAAGTCTAAAAACATCAAATAGCAAAGACCAAAGCACAATCACAGCAAATATAAACAGTGCTAAAAAAACGAGAGGAACAAGCTCACAGTAAAACAAGAAAATAAATCCCATATTTAATACTGGAGCGTATTTACAGCACAAGCCTCGTCACTGAACTATGAGCGTCAAAAATACAAAAAGATGTAATCGTTCATTAATCGTAACGGTGGTAAAACGTATAATTAATCGTGATATTGATTTGTGCTCATATCGCCCAGCACTACCTTCATCTCTATTTGTGTGTGTGTGTGTCTGTCTGTGATGTTGAGGTAAGGAATGCATCTATTCTGACCTAAAACAGTGAGATCATGATTCTGAGCACACTCCCCCACCAGCTCTCACAGTGACGACACACATCCACATTTGGCTTTGAGTGAAAAAGGGTATTTTTAAGAGCTGCTGTATTTAATTATTCTCAGACATAGACTCAGTGTTTAAATATACAGAGAGAGTGAGAGAGAGAGAGAGAGAGAGAGAGAGAGAGAGAGAGAGAGACACAGAGAGAGAGAGAGGGGGGGGGGGGGGTTAGGGGTCAGTGGGAGGCATGTAGAGTTCAGACCGTTAAATAAAACATAGTGGAGCTAGTTCTACTAGCACCATTTATATATATATATATATATATATATAAAAAAAAAAACTTTCCGTGAGCCAGTCCCATCAGAAATATGTGTGTGTGTGTGTGTGTGTGTAAAAAACTCAGGGCGTGTCATTGCTATTGGCTCAGTTTGAGGTGCTAACAGTTAAAATATAAACTGAACCAGAACCACCCAGTCGGCCTGGTCAGCGCGGCATCTCAGAAGGACGATCAAACACACAGCTGAGGCCAGTCCACCCTGCTGGAGACATATGGGACGGTGTGAGTGTGTCTGTCTGTCTCTCCCTCTGTGTTTGTGTGTGTGGAGGTGTTGTCGAGGGGAAAACCAAAGACATTTTCCTGTCAAATTTCCCTTAATCCTCCTCCAGCTCGCTCTGTTTGTTGAACTTATGGCTAGGAATCTTTGAACTTTAAAATAATTGACCTGTGTGTGTGTATACTCCACCTCCAACACATTACGTTGTAGCAGATGTAGCAATGGTTAGTGAAGCTACACAAAGCTAGAACACCAACAGAAACCCCACTGACCCTGAAGAGAAACTGTAAACCCTTAAGTGTCAGATTGTTTCAAATCTAATTCAAAATAAAGGCCATACAAATGCTTCATTCATTCATTTCAAGTGATATTGTGTACGAACGCAAATCCTCACACTCTCAAGATACACAGAGTTTTTGTGGGCGAGTGTGGGTGTGGAATCAAGCAAACGTTAGCATGATGTTAGCCTGATTGTGTGATTAGCCACAACAATACCAGCCAGTTTGGTGGCATATTTATTCTGGAAATCCACTATGTGTAGCAACTCTTGAGGAAGTCTTGAGGAAAATTGTGGGTTCCTAAACAGCACCAGCCGATCCCAGGTGATGCCACTGCCATCCGCCAGAACATTATTACTATAATCGACAACTCGTATATAACACAGTTGAATCCTTCACACATCTCCACCTCCTTAATCAGACCTCAGATATTCTCTTCTGGTGGTCTGTGCTAAAACATCCTATCGTAATGTTGTCGTTAAAAAGACATTTAGCATTTACAGAGCCGTACCCACAGTGGTATCAGACCCGAGCGATTGTCTCTAATGAACTAGATAACTGGTTCAGCATGGAGGGCTGGCCGTGTTCTAGGGTAATTGCCTGAAGCAGGAAAACACCCAGACCGACGCATCAACGAGTCACGAGGGGAACGCGGCGATTTGGAGGCCTTCAATCGATTAATTGTATAAGAAAACAAAGCATTCTTGTGTCTAGCTCCATGGATGCCTGGAATAAAAAAAAAAGGGGGGGGGGGGGGAATCACATGTCATCTGTTTTTGCTGCTTGTTTAAGCTCCAGTCAGGGCTCCAGTGTTTTTAGAAAACTCTCAGGACCTGCACAGTACAAGTTCAAGAGCAGAGAGTCGTGGGAACCAACCCATTAGATGGCTCTGGTATATTTATGGTGTCATGGTGAGTAAACTATCTGTAGATTGAGGTGTTATTTCATAAAGCACGATAAAAGACATTTGAAATGAAGTTATTCAGGTGGACATAGGACCTATAAATACACCCTTTTTAACCAATCAGACTTCCTAGTTGGCGTGATGGGGGTCATTAATTCTTTCTGATCCTTTGGTCAATGTGGTGGCTGTGCACAGTGGTCCCTCCTTAGGTAATCATCTCACTGTTGACTTTAGGCATGTGTGTGACGCACACAAACACAGCCACCCATACACACATGTAGGTCTCTCTATCATTGTGGGGACTCTCAGGGACACTGGTACAGTAACAACTAGGACATTCTACACCTAAACCTAATCATAAGCTTGACCTTAGTAACCGAATGTCACATCGTCGTGAAAACAATTGGTCCTCACTAGGGCAGCATCTCACACACACACACAGACACAGACACACACAGACACAGACACACACAGACACAGACACACACAGACACCCCCCAGGTGTGGTCCCTGGATCCAGCCTAGAAACAAAACTAGTTTTGTATTGATTTAGCTCTATTTCCAGCACTGAATATGAAATGAAACAGGGACTACAACAGCAATTCAGAGTGCCACATTAAATGTTCTACTTTCATGTCAGCATTTGTTTCTTTCTGTATTGAAGGAACCAAGTAGAATTTACGGAAATATTTGTACGCTGTTCTACTGTTTATTGTTGGGACATTGACTCCTGGCCAGCTGTGTCTTTAAAGCTAACAATAGGTTGATTGTAGATGTGGTATTTTCACCTGAAGTCTTTCATTGTTGTGTTTTTCTAACTCAATGATTTGTCAAAAGGTTTAATTATTTGATAATGGACTCTAAATGATCATTTTGCACTCTAATAAAGCACCTGCTGAAGCCTGTTTAATTTCAGGAATAACGTTTAAGTTTATAAATAAATTTCATTTCACTGACCCGTGCCTGAACTCAAACCTAACAGGTTCAGCATATGCTAGCAAAAGGTATGCAACACCATGAAGCTGTGTCTGTTTAGACTCCTACTGTGCTTTCTTCCTACTACCCCCTCCACCCCTGCCTTGCAGAGAGGAGCGTGAGGTTCAGATCTAGGGTAAAACACAGAGTGAGCTAACACACAATAAGATAACATGCTAGCAACTTGCAGTTCTCAGAGCTATGTGTAATTAACAGTGGGGAAATAAAATGTGGGGGTGGGTAGTTGTCTTAGATGAGTTACACATAGATTATAAAAAAAACCTGAATTTAGCACCTCAGAAACAGCAAAATCACCAATAAAGAGAAACAAGCACAACACACAGCAACTCACATAGACGCAAACAGGCGTTAACACATAGGGAATAGTTCATTATAAATTTACCACATTACTCTGGGAATTTCTGGTCAGGGAGCATCTATTAGTTTTGTTTTCTAATAAAATAGATGACAATACCACATTCAGATACTCATAAAATTTGCATAAAACATTGGGAAAATAAAGTATTTTGTAATATATATAAATAGATTGATAGACAGACAGATAACACAAATAACTATGTGCTTATCCATGACTGTATCCATATTAGCATGTTTTCCTAATGAAATAAGAGCTTAGCTTACCAAAGCAACCATTTCTAAAAGCACAGATATGACTATAAGATTATGAAGTGAGTAGAATACCTTCCCAAAAGGTTAAGATGGCATACATTACATAAGGCCCAGGGAGCTAATCAATAGCCATCATAAATTCAAAGCTTAGGGGATCAATATAGGTGTTGTTAGGTCCTTTTTGTTTAATGAGTTCATTAAATTGCCCCTCATAAATAATGAGATTTGTGGCCTTGAGTTAAGATGTTAAAACTTGCCTAAGCTCTATGCTAATGGACACACTACTGAAAGTTACAGTGTGAAGACAGCTAATATGCTAACACCAGTTAGACTTCCATAAACTTTATAACTCTTCCACAAGAAACACAAACATACTCCGGCTACAACTACTGAGTTTTTAAATCATTTAACACTGAGCTAGTTTTATTGCTAAGGCATTAAGGTGTAGGCATTTAAAGTCCATTAACTGCTTCTTATGGTGTGTTAAAATGACACAATGTTAGCATGGAGCCCTAAATATTTCTCGTGAAGAAAAAACAATGATTTTTTTCCCCCTACACTGAATTTAGCACGTAGAAGTAACTATATTTAAAACTTACAGCTAAAATGACTAGCAATATAAGCAACAGGACTATCACAAGAAATTAAGCTAGCTGTAATGATAGCGGCAGGGCTATTGTTGTCCTCTGCTGCTGGGCTTTGGAGACATGTCTGTTGATAAGCCCCTTTGATTGGGCACTTTAATCAAAGGCCAGTGCATGTGTATCAATCTAATTAAACCCAGGAACAGAGAACCAGGCGAAATTTAATTAGCCTCCGAGTGTGCCACTAGCCTCTGTGAACGGTTTGGTCTAAAGCTGCTAGCGGGCTTGTGTTTGTAAATAAGTCAAAGTGGTACATGGAGCGAACAAAAGAAAGCATTTAGGCTTTGTGTTCCTCGGCAAAACAGCTCAAGTGAATAAGAGACTAGACGAATTAGCCATTAGCAGAATAACAGGGGGTTGCTATTGCGGCTGTCCTGTGCATACAGAGGAAAGATAAAACAAGCTCCAGTTTTTATGATATGCATTCATTACACCCACACACCAGCCTTGATCCTTAAGGTGCTATGGGGCCAGGCCTTGTGGATGGTGGCTACTGCTGAAATAAATGAGAAATAAACTGCAATTTTGCCGTGTCAAGCAACACATGGAGGAACGGCGGCTGAGGCCAAAGCACTGATTCTTTTCAGAGATGCAGAGCGGGATTACACGCAAACGAAAGAGATTTATAAATCAAAAGGAGAGTTATGCTTTTGTTTGATACCTGTGATGGATTTACAGCCTATTAATATCCTACATTTCAGGACTGAGAAAATGATTCTCTAAACTGATATTGTTTGTGAATGTCTTCCCTTGACTCAGCAAAATGGATTTACCCAGAACATTTTCACAGATAAGCAGAAAAGCACTACCTCCTAGCCAGCATTTCTGCATAACTCACTGGTCGAGATGTAAACAAAGTCATAACTTACCAGCTGAGATTTCTTTACAGAGGTGGTGATAGAAACTAGAGATAGCAATGAGTACACATATTTTTATAACATTTTCAACCAGTAGGCCATTCGTATAGTTAAAAACACATACACATATCAACTCAGGATCATGCAGAACAACACTAGACATCAGGCAGCATAATCATAATCATTTAACTTGTTTGAATTCACTTCCTTAATAAACATAAACCCATGCCAGTTCATATGTGCATTTAAAACAGCTGGAACATGGTTAACCATGAAACGCCCGCTCAAGCATCTGTTATTCATATATACAGCAAATAACTAGACCTTTAAGGGTTAATCAATGTCCTACAGAAACTTTAACAGAGACAGAGCATAAATAAATAACCATAACAGCAGCCTCAAAAGCTGTAAATCATATATATTCATATTCATTATTCAGCAAATCCTGCCAAAGTCCAAAACAAATGAGGCTGAAAACAGTGCTTCGTCACTGCTGAGGAAGGCACATCCCGACAAACAAATCATTAAAAGGAACCATCCAAAAAGTCCTGAGTCATGGGGGCTGCTTCCAGGCCCAGTAAACAGGCAGATGTAAATCTAATAGAAATCCGCTGCAGGACACAAGGAGGACATCTCAGGGCAGGACGCCTCAGTCCAGACTCGGATGTCTCAGATAGATTGGCTGATTTTTTTTCTTTTAAAGCTGGAGATGACCTAATACACACTTGGAATAGCAAGTATGAAGCCGTTATTTTGGTCTGTGCGTGTGTTTGTGTTTACTGTTGTTGTCTAGGTCAAATGGGGGACAAAAAAAAAAGGACAATACATTTGAGTGGGCTAAATGTGATTTGCTGAGATGGACAAAGCAGTATCAAAACAGCGGGACACACTCCAATCATTGCAGGAGCTTGGCCCAAACCAACCCCCTCTAACTCAGGTGTAGTTGACCCATGTGTCTTTAGTTATTGAATGGGACGCTCTGGAGCAGTGGCACAGGTCACTATGCTCAATGCCAAATGTGGGCTGAGGGGTATGAAAGCACCCTAGCTAGTCCACACTTCCCTCTGGAGAAGACAAAATCTGGAGTGGAGGTGCAATCCAATACACAGCCATGTACCAACATCCAGTCTCTAGCCGAAGCTGCATCAAAATGTCCGCCCACTGCTGGCTATATAGTGTATGTTTGAGAGAAAACATGACAACTGTGTATTTCTTCATTCAAAGCAACCCTCAAATACTTTTACCAAATTAGCAGCAAGGCACCAAGGCCACACCTTGCAAGGCCGAGGCAAGATTACACTTCCCAAAACGTATAGATCTGCCCATGTAATTACATACACTGCTAAGCAGGGTGCTTAAAAATATTCCTCAGAACTCACACTGCAAAACCGCTGTTAATTTGAGGGGGTAATGATTTACTCAGGGCCAGATGATGGCCCACCCAATAGAATGAGTGCTAAATCGCGGAATACGTCTCATTAGTTGCCAATTACGCAGGCAGGAAGGTTTGGGGCTCTTTACCCTGGGTTTGCCTGTCAATACACTTGATGTTTGCAGACCGAATTGGCCACTAATTGCTTTCTTTTTGAGAGTGAAGGGGGTTTCTGGCATGCTTCCTGAACCCAAATATCCACTGCCACAGATCAGCCTCTGGGACATGAGGAGAGCAGTGGTGAATGGTATTGATTTGTTTGTTCCTTGTCAAAAGCAGCTGTGAGATTAAATTCAAGGGAAGCCCCTTGTACACACACACGCTGATAGTGCCTACACACAGTGGGTCCTGCGCTCCTGGTGATTAATGGACATGTGGGTACACCTTTACGATCTTCAACACTAACTCTGGTAACTAGGAAGCGTTTCATAGCAACCAAAGAACCTGAGAGGGTCAGGGGGTGGGGCTTATGCTCTCAGGGAAAACCTCAAGAGAAGTGAATGAAAATTAACACACTACACAGCACCTTCTATCTCTCTCATCTTATGATATCAGCATAAAAGATAATGATTAACAAACTATTAACTATTAAAAGTAATAGACAGACATACACAGCCATTACCATATATTGTCTTGTGCATCAACACACACACAGTCATTAATGTACAATCATCGCACACAGCAGCAGCCATTAGAGATGCCACGCCTCCCCTTGACAGGCACGTACACACACACAAACACTTACAGGGGAAAACGAAGTGTAAAGAACCAAGTTAAAAGTAAATGTTTCACTGATTTAAAAGAAACATGCCCCTCACTGTTGCTCACTGATTATCTACAACATCTACAGCACAGTTAACACCAGCACGCTTGGGGCAGTCTCAGGAGAGGTCATTAAGGGGTCGGGGGGGGGGGTTGTCACTCTATCAATCATGTCATTAACGGGTGCTACACAAATACTGACCCCAAACTGTGAGGAGTACTGTACAAGAGCCCCATGGGGCAATAGTTTATGAACAGATGTCCAGCAGGGGTCTGTCTGGTACCCTGTGTGCAGTATGGAGACCCGAGTTCCATGACAGTGTGACTGCATAGGAATATCTGCTCGAAATAAAAGGAAATACAGCTCTCTCTCTCTCTCTCTCTAGCATCCTCAAGCCACATAATCACATCAAGAAAACACTTTCCATTTTCCCTTTCATAATGACTCATGACAGCAGTTCATTATCTGCACCAATGCCTTGTCAACAAATCCACACTCCCGCCTCGCATTTCTCTGCATTCTCGCATTTTAATATGTCAGTACACTGCGAACATCGCTCTTCTGCTTCAGAGCAGAGACTGAACCGAACCGACGCCGCATTTGCAAACACACACACACAAAACAAAACAGGGATTACCTGAGGCAGGAATACTTCCAGAGAAACCACAACAGCGCTTCCAAGAAGAGAGAAACGTGGACGCATAAATAGCATTCAAAGTATCGACTCTGAAAAGAGTTTGAGAAAAAGGCTTTTCATAATCATCAGTGTCTGAACAAATCCTTCTATTCCGAGAAATATGAACTACACATTTTTAGTGTAAGTTGGCAGCATATAAAGGGTGGGATGGTGTTTTGAAATTATGTCAAAATAATAATAATAATAATAATAATAATAATAATAATAAATGGCCCCTGGGGGCTCAGGTCATACATAATACACAGATAAATAATGAAACCAAAACTGGAAATAAAAAGGTTTTTGTTCAGATAGTCATGAATAAGGACTAGTGCTGCGCGATACGACCGCAAATCAACATCACGATTACTTTTAAAATACCTTGATTAAGATTAATGGATGATTATTTATTTATTTATTTTTTGCTCTCAGTTCAATGACAAAGATTGTACTGTAAATATGCTCAAGTTTTAAAGCTGGAGTATTTTTTTTTCTAAATGTTGCTGGGAACTTGTTTGTCTATTTTTTGAGCTGTGCACTGTTCACATTCCGTGATGAGGCTGTATGCAAGTGTTAAAACAGTCTGGTGAGATTATCTCAGGTGGCTCAAACTGTTTTATCAATGTTTACAGTTGACTTCTTGAACTTTTTTAGTGAAAATGACACTGAACATAAAATGTGGCCAAATGACGGCATTGTTTTTTGGTACGAGCTGCTCGAGTCTCTCGGTTGGCCTCTGTGTTTAGGTTCTCCTCCATGTTGCTTCCATGTGGCAGATCATCCCAGATAAGGCAGAATCATGTGACTACACACACAGTAATGCGGTTTTAAGGGGACGGTACATGAACACACAGTGGGGGATATAATTAACCAAAAAAATGAACAGAATTAAAGAGAAAAATTAGTATGATCGGTATAGGCAAGATTATGTCAGAAGTTCTATGAAGTGCCCAGACTTTACTGAGAAAAATAAGAACAAGAAAATATACTTTTTGCTTTTGTTTTTGCTTTGAAAACCTGTTTTCTGATCCTAACTCTGGCAAAGAATCATCCATTAACAGAAACTGAGATCAGAGATGGGACAGCCCAGAAACTGGAGCTGAACTTGGTAATGATGACATCAGACCCCACACATTCCAGCAGAACGGGTTCATCAGCATGTGTGGCATTCTTTCTCTCTCTCTCCCTCTCCCTTTCATCCTGTTTCTCTCACAGTATCTCTCACACATGCAGAAGGAATGTGTCCACCTTTTACACAATCGCTTTTTACAGACCCTCTGGAACTTGCAGCATTTTCTAGGGACCTAAATCTAGACCACATGTTTTCACCAGGGTTCTGCTTTTCTTTCTGAAATGATTGAATTTGGTTTATATTTTTTTAATTTATTCAGAAATGTATCTGTTTTGAAAGTACGTATAATTTGAAGTCAAGGCTAGAAAACGAGAACTTCCACTTAGAACAAAGCTCTTCAGACCGTAGGCCTTGAAGCTTAAACATGGGTTCCCCTCTGGCTCTTAACAAAAGCTTTTGGCATTTGGATAAAGAGACTATAAACATGAACTAAGCCATCACTTCCCCTTCTGTAAACGAGCTGCTTCGTCTAGTCTGCTGTAGATCTTTGTACCGAATATAAGTAAAAGCAATTGGCTGATTCTTGACTCTTGTGAAGTCATAAAGTGAAAGGCTTTCCCGGCCCTGTGTACCAATGTAACACATATGTCTTACACACAGTAGACTTCAGCTCCTTTCACATATGCGAAGTAACCCAGCACAGAGAATCCCCTGCTGTGCCCTACATATGTAAAAGGACTTTTACAGAACATTTCCAGACCTAATACCTCAGAGTTTCTCCAGAGATTCTCTGTTAAAGGGGCTTATGTTTGGATTTCCATCTTCATTACCATTGCATTAGCCTATTCTTACATAAAAAAAAGTAACACTTGATGAAATCATCTGCCAAATGTTGTATATGAAAATGTACAATTACTTGCACATTTTAAATTGCAAGTTTCATTATGTATTTTATGAAGAAACTGAAGGCTCTAAATGAGCGGGAATTTGACTGCTGCTGCTGTTGATGTCAGCATTAGAATGGACAAGGGGCCAGATCTGGCAGAAAGCCAGTGCTCTGTTCAACCAACCCTGGAGCGCTAAAGGGACCCCTTGATTACTATGAGGTACACACACAACACACTTATTCCCTGGGGGGGGGGGGGGGTTCCTAGTGTCCACTCACAAAAACACTTGTTAGAGGTGAAAAGCTAGTCGTAGCCAAATCTTTTCAAAGAAGTAAAACTCAGTAATAATGTAGCACTTGGGAGCATTTTCACCAGAGAACACCGTTCAGAGTCACACCATGTGAAGCTGATGAATTTGAGTTCAGCATCTGCATCCCGCACAGAGGGAGGTGTGCAAAGTTCCTCATGGCTCACATCAGCTAATCAGTGCGCTAATAAGTCTGTGACCAACTGGAGACGTCAATCCCGAGGTGTTAATAACAAGGCCTACAGCTGCTGATAGCAATGATTCCCAATCATCATCGCACAAGCCCTGATTTCCACTTCGCAGCTAAATGTTACAGCAAAAAGGATTCACATCCTCAAACACATGAGTCACGTGTGCCCAGCTACGCTGAACCATCACATAACCTCATCCAACGTTTCACAGCAGAGGCGCTTCTGACCAGGCAGGAAGTTCTTCCTAACACAGGAAGTAGAATTTTTTTTCCCTAAACAACATTATTCTAGCTTGGCTGATTCATGTTACACAGATGTGGGCATCTGACATCATAGGGTGATCATTTAAAAACTTTCCCCAGGGGATCCCCCTACAGTTGAGTGTAATTCACTTTTACAGCTCTGTCCTGAAATCAAGTGGAAGGAGAAGCTGATTTCATAGCCTCCTACAAAAGTTATATAGTGCCGTTTCTGCAGTGCTGAACCCAGACTAGCACAACCCAATGCAGCATCGCAATGATTTGGAAGCTGTAATTTTACGGTAAAAATAGTACCTAGTGTTGACATCACTGATGTTATAATTTTAATAAATGAGTTCCATTCACAACAGATTTGAGGTCTGAATTTTTTTCTTTTAGAGCTACAAGGCTAATGTACCGACCTCAAGAGTTAGCATTAGCATTTTGACATGCATACATACGCAAACATATAGCCAATTAAACTTATACCTTTATAGCATCTAGCAGATGCTTTTATTCAGGAAATGTTACGGTGGCAAATACAGTATTAGGAGTCTTGTCCAAGGACTATTAATTTAGAGCGCTCACCTGGGCAGGGATTTGAACCCCTTTTTAAACACACACAAACACGACCTTTAATAAACATCCATTTTTAAATCCAGCTGCCCAACGTGTAATATTACAAGTCTGCTTTGAGTCAGTGTGTTGTATTGTCTTCTCTAAGTACCATTTACAGTTCTCAGACATATACTACAGATGCAGCTGAGAAAGATCAAGCTGAAAAAATGTTGGAGTGTTCCTTTAAACGAAGGGTAACCTCCTGCTCCTGTTGTTGTTGTTCTGTAAGGACGAGAATCTGGACGTCCTGGGCCCACTGTGTGCTCCTGACCTAACTGTAGGGGGCCCTGGAGCCCATCTGTCCACTGTGTGCTTAACGTATCCAGAGCGGGACACTAATGAGCTGTTTACAACAGCCTGAGGAACGGGTGTCCTACAAAACACAACCATGTCCTGCTTCTGTACGGGGGAAACGAGAGAGGAGAAGGAGGAGAAGAAAGGAGGAGGAGCTGCTGGGAGAGAGATGGAGAGAGTCAGAGGGGGAGAGTGCATTAAAACATGAAAAAAAGAAGAAATTAGAATGTGAAGAGATTAAATTTTAAAAACAGGAAAGAGGTTGACACATGCGCTGCGTGGCCCAAATTTTGTGGACACCTGTTCCCAAACTTTTGCTTCTACTCATCTGGGAAGGTTTTATATTAAAGTGTTGGAACATTGCTGTGAAGATGTGATGGCATTCAGCCATGAGAACATCAGTGAGGTCAGGTGCCGATGCTGTAGGATGTGTTCTTCACAAAACCACTCCAACTCATTACAAAAGGTGCTGGATGTTACGCTGCTCTACAGGCCAAAGCAGGGGACGGGGGGGTTTATATCCCTCTAGCTAAGGCTTGCCATTGGGCACGAGGACCTTAGTGTTAGTGCTTTGTTTGTGAAGATTACACAACCTGTGTCTGCAGGCCTCAAGACATATAGACCATATACAAAGCAGATTTCATTATTTCAGAATCTCAAGTCTGCGTATTGATCCAGTCTCTGCATTAAACTAATAAAGAGACTCAACTCTAGACAACGAGCATCTCCCGAGCGACCAGAGCCAGAGCTGAAAAGGAGACAGCGCTCTTAACACACAGCTACAGCACTACACTGTAAACTGTAATACATCATAGCCATGATCAAAACTCTGACAGGCACTTTTATATTACTGCTGGGATATGTGGACTGTTTATGTTTTGCTTGTTTCCATATGTAGAGCATTAAGGGAATATGCTGCAAAACGAAGGGGCTGCCTTTACAGCATTTAGATATAAATGTTTATGATCAAAGATGTTCAGTATTTCAGCAAGATCACAGCATGAGAGGCAGCCATTCTCCAGCCACGTAAAGCACAACACAATCCGTTTGCATTGAGATTGTGGGGAGGAAAAGAAGGAGTGGAGAACTGAAGACACAGGAGGGTGAGAGGGACTGAATAAAAAGGAAAGAGAAGGAATAGTTAGGGGAAAATCATACAAAGGGAATGAATATAAGAAAAGCAGAGAGCATGTGACAGAGAGAGAGAGAGAGAGAGAGAGAGAGAGAGAGAGAGAGAGAGAGAGAAGTAGAAAGAGGTGATTATGCTGGCAGCCTGACACTCCTAAAGATGCAGTGCATCAATCAAGCAGCATGCACACACACACACACACACACAGATCCTCTGTTCTGCCAAATAAAGATGTGTACACACATAGCTCATCAAACACAACGAGCATGTGTGCTTTCACCGGTCGACAGATAAAACCCACCAGGACTGATTTAGTGTGATAGTGAGGAGAGGAGACTTTGCAATAAAACATAACTCATCACACGCACACACAATCTCACACACTCTCCCTCACACACAAAAGTATGCGTCTTGTAGAGGGGCTTTCCCACTGTGAATCCGGAGAATGGACCACTCCAGACACGTGGTGAATTATGGGTGCAATATCTACCACCTCCAGCTCGAAAGCTCCACCAATAACGCTATGATCTCAGCCTAGTTCCCTTCTCACACACACACACACACCCCTCCCATCTCACTCATAAACTAACCATTCCCCATAAGCTGTGACATATCTCCAACAGAAAGAGCCCTGGACGCACACTCATTGTTCCAGACACTTCAGGACTCCCCTTGCTCCCAATATACCTGACCTAAACTAATGAACTAGTCAGCATACACTTTCCCACACTCTTTTTCCAGCCCCACTACTTACCAGTAGACATTATGAAGCCCCACAGTAAGAGGAAGCCCTCACAAGTGGAGTAGTGAAATATCAAGTGGAGTTTTTATTTAAGAGACAGAGCAAATTCTAGATAAAGCCATTGCAGAGCTGGTATTATTACTGCCCAAAACAGACCACTGCATTGACCTGAGGACCAACCCTCTGGTCAAGAAAGCCTGGTATGAGAGATAACCCTCAGAACTTGGACAGTATTCAGCATCAATGATATTCTAATGAAAATCAAAACAAGGCAAACTCTAATTGTGAAAAACTGTGTCCAGTTATCATTACAGGGGGAGTAAAATGTATGTTTAGGTTTTTTAAATCTGGGCCGTAAACTACAGAAGTGGTTGGGGGGGGGGGGGTCTCCTAAATTTTATTCTTCATCTTTTAGCTCAAAACATCAATAAAATAGAGATAAAAACTTCACGCAGCATCAAGCTGTACAATGTTTTCCAACATTTTTGGCTGAAATGACTAAAACATACTTCGTAAAACCCTACTTCCCAAGCATCATCCTAAGAGGCCTTTGTAAATATAGCACTAGCTGTAAGTAAGAGTGGGAACTTCAGAAAGGAAGCTCTAACACAGAACTTTCCCATTTCAGCTCATTTTACAATGGTGCTGTTTGTGTTGGAGAAGTATGACTTCACACTTCAGCTTTCCAATTCACTGGAGGTTTCGCCAGAGCAGACAGTGTGGTGAGAAATGGCCTCTCTGGCTAATACATCCAGACGATTTTTTTTTCCCGCTGTCCCTCCCGCCTGACCGCTGGTTTGGAGAGAAAAGGCCATTAAAGCAGACGTAAACACCACAAGTGTGTGTTGTCTTACTCCGTTTCCTCCAAGCACTGCCAAAACCCTCCCAGAAAGACTGAATCACCCTTTTAGCTACTACAATAATAACAAGCCTGGACTTTATACTGCGGACAAAGGAACAACCTCAGAACAGAATGCTGAAGGAACGCAGGATCGCAATCAGAATCAAAATGCAAAATAATATTCAAATGAGACAAATATCCCAACTCGGGAGCTCTATGGAGACCCAAGGTTGCCTTCATGTCATCCACCTTATAAAAGGCCCAACTCAACATTTCTTACTTCATCATTGCTTTCAAACTATTATATTGTGCCCTACTTGTTTTGTTGTGTACGAGACACACACTACACACTAGGAAATGAGTTTTAAAGAGAACTTATTATGAAAGAATCGCTAGTTCAGTGCATGTGCACAACCCTTGGGACATCACCAACAATATTCATCTCACTGGTCAGATTCGTTAGAATGAAAACGAGAAAATGACAGCTCCTCTCTTCTTCTGCCAACATGGCAACCCCCTCTTAAGGTAATGTTCTAGAAGTCGAAAAATCTCTGACATAAAATGACACAAGCGCGATGAAAGGTAGCCTGTAACTTTAGCAGCGGAGAAATTATTCAATCGTTAGCATGCAAATCTCCTCAAGCCGTCTTTCCCCGGCTAGATTAAGGAAAGACTGTATTAATGTTTCGACAGATTAAAAAAACGCTTGACCCTCTTACGCATCAGAACTCGTTCGGAAGAGGTTTCCTGCAGAGCAGCAGGGATCAGTGACACCCCTTCACACGCGCTAATGTGTATGCTAGACTCAGACGAGTTTCAGCACACAGTCAAAGGCAGAGATGAAGAGAGTCTGGATGAAACTTGATCAGGGATCACATGGAGAACTTACAGAAGAGTGTGAAATATAAAGAACTGCACATCTAACAACATTCCAGGCCTGGAATAACAAGTACTGAGTGTGCTTGTTAAAATACCATAAACATGCTACGAGCTAGCATGAGAACCACCTTAAAAACATTAAAACGTAGTCAGTCAAGACCTGTTTAGTGTCTTTTGCTTTTTTAAATTCACACAGACTGTTGTTAGAAGCCATTTTCACATATGAAATATTCACACGTGTTCACTCTGACTTTACCCTGAGTTTCTACTCTGGCGCCAAGAAGATAAAGTCTGTGTAAAGTCCGGGGCAAATGTTGTGGGCGTTTGCGTTCACACTAGGGTGACCAGATCTGAGATGGTGAAAAAGAGGATATGTCTCGGCCCTCGCTGCCGTTGTATGTTTAGCTGAACCTGAGTGTTCTTTTAGGTCCTTTACACCTTTATTTGCTACACATGGGAAAACATCATTTACACAATACATTTACGTTTCAGCATAGCTTCTCAAGCTGAGGGTGGGTACATGAGCTTTGCCTGATGTAAACAAGGACTACTGACGTGCAGACTGACCAATTAAATGTTTACAGAGAAAGTTATCGACCAATAACGGTAGCTCTACAGTCAGACCATCCAATCCGAAGATTTTAGGCTACTTCACCACGCCCCCTTCTCACTCAAGCGAACCAATCGGAGTAGGGGAGGGCGGGACTAGTTTGTGAACGAAATGCTTCTCGAAGTTCTATGTAAGCTCTAGAAAAACAAAATCCCGGACGTTGGTGAAATTCCATCCGGACATTTTTTTTTAAGTCTAAAAAAGAGGATATGTCGGGGTCACCCCAGTTCACACATACAACTCCTAGACTCTGGGTATAATGCTAATAATTAGCATTTCGCTAACTGCATGCTTATACTGGGTTATTAAAGGGATATTCAGAATTTACCACAAAGATTTGGGAATCCCCACATAGACGTATAGAAATCTAAACATATGGAAGCTTATGAATATAGTTACAGTATTCAGTTTCATAGCAGTAACATTAGCTCTCTGGCTTCTTAATAAATTGGTGGGATTTCCTAGATTTGAACAGGAAAATCTCACTCTTTTCTGATACTGACCACTCCTGGAGGTGAGCTGTTTAAAACATATATCCAGACTGTTACTTTTGGCCATGGTGCTACTTTAAATAATATTAAATATGTTTTAACAAAAGTAAGTTGCAATGCTGTTCCTTTAAAACTGTCCTCCTTTTGGACACTGTACAAACAGCTCAGGAAATACCTGCTGTGGGCAGATGCCTGGGATGCCAATAAAAATAGACAACCAGAGAATATAAAGTTATTTCTAAATACGTGTGGCGCATTACACAGTACATTCTACAGGAGTGTGTGTGTGTGTGTATATCAGTGAAAGCACTTTCCATAGCCATTTAGAGATTTATTAGTCAGCACAGCAGCAGCTCTGATCCAGGGCAATTATTATTATTCATTCACTCATTCATTATCTGTAACCCTTATCCAATTCAGGGTCACGGTGGGTCCAGAGCCTACCTGGAATCATTGGGCGCAAGGCAGGAATACACCCTGGAGGGTGCGCCAATACTTCACAGGGCAACACAGACACACACACATTCACTCACACACTCACACCTACGGACACTTTTGAGTCACCAATCCACCTACCAACGTGTGTTTTTAAACTGTGGGAGGAAACCGGAGCACCCGGAGGAAACCCACGCAGACACAGGGAGAACATACCACACTCCTCACAGACAGTCACCCGGAGGAAACCCACACAGACACAGGGAGAACACACCACACTCCTCACAGACAGTCACCCGGAGGAAACCCACACAGACACAGGGAGAACACACCACACTCCTCACAGACAGTCACCCGGAGGAAACCCACACAGACACAGGGAGAACACACCACACTCCTCACAGACAGTCACCCGGAGGAAACCCACGCAGACACAGAGAGAACACACCACACTCCTCACAGACAGTCACCCAGAGAAAACCCATGCAGACACAGAGAGAACACACCACACTCCTCACAGACAGTCACCCGGAGGAAACCCACGCAGACACAGAGAGAACACACCACACTCCTCACAGACAGTCACCCAGAGAAAACCCACGCGGACACGGGGAGAACACACCACACTCCTCACAGACAGTCACCCGGAGGAAACCCACGCAGACACAGGGAGAACACACCGCGCTCCTCACAGACAGTCACCCGGAGCAGGAATCGAACCCACAACCTCCAGGCCCCTGGAGCCGTGTGACTGCGACACTACCTGCTGCACCTCCGTGCCGCCCAATTCTTATTTTTTATTTTTAATAGCTGCTACCTTAAGTAGTAAATTGTCTTTTAAAACAGAGGCCATCGTGAGCTGTTCAAACTTTGGTAAATCGAGTAGAATATGTAGTGAACTTCCTTTGTCTGACATCTCTCAAATACATATGCATGTGGAAGGGATGTCAACAAATGAAGGAATACTGATGTGTGTGTGTGTGTGTGTGTGTGTGTGTCAGTTTCACTCTAACCTGTCTGACTGGTCAGGTCTATAGAGCAGGAGTGAAGTGTCATACATCCGTTCTGAAGAAAATAGTAAACCTCTGACCTCACAGATCAACTCCATTATGATTCAACATTTAATTCATATTTTAAAATTGCTTTTTGCTTTCCAAGAAGATTTATAAATTAAAAATAAATTATTCATATCTCTTTCTCCATGATTTGAAGGTTTACGTATGAAGCAAAAGAGTCAATGTCTCAAGGGACCTCAGATTTCACCTTGATTTAATGCTTTGATACAGGGTTAAATGCGCTGAACTCATGCCTTGTAACGGAGAAAATAAAATAAGCACAAACACTGTAACACTGCAGAATGGATGCCACTGAATCACTGACTTCAGACTGATACATAACGACTGGTTTTTACTCCTCTGGAATCCTGCTGTAATCTCCAGCTCTGGCTCTGCTGAACTGAACCAGAGCCAGAGCCCCTGACACAGCACCGTACACCTCCACCCTCTACTTACAGCAAGATTAAAGGATGAACGAGAGGAAGAGCAGGGGGAAGTAGGACACACACAGATATCCACAGGAGAGCTACAGCATCTCAGAGAGAGAGAGAGAGAGAGAGTTGAGAGACATGGACTAGAAAAGAGAATGTGAGGAGAGGAAAGTCAAAAATATAATGAGCAGAAAGTAAACATGCAAAAAAGGGACAAAATAGTGAGAAAGTGAGATCCAATAAAAGACAGAGTGCTTAACAGTAGGTGGAAATATGAAACAAAGAAAGGAGTGACAGAGGGAGAGATAAAGACTGTTAAGCAGCAGGTCTGGATTCCTGGCGTTCCGGAGCTCAGGAGCAGAGACGTGTAAACAAGTTAATGAACACTGTCCACCTCCTCTGAGCCCAGTTCAACAAGCAGGTATCACACTAACCTCACACACTGCAGGAGGGAACAGATTTCTGAGGGCTGAAAACAGAGAGCCTCATGACTTTATATAAACTAACATTAATATTAACAATACACGTTTACTTTACGTAGTATAGAAAAGTACATTTAATAACAGAGACATTAACCAAGAGGAAACATTTGAAAGAAGACGGATTTAAATGACACTTAAAGCCAAACAGTTTTTAGACATCTAATATGTTTTTAAAATGAAGCGTATTTTAGTTTCTCTTTCCTTTACTGCAGTAAAAGCCTCTATTCATATGTTGGAACATAGCTGTGAGGATTTGATGTTGTTATTAGAGAATCACTGAGGTCAGGTAGCAATATTGAATAGTTGGTTCTGGTTTACTAACCCAGCTCCATCACTCCAGAGAACACAGATCCATAGCTCCATGCCTGAAAGTACTGTTGTTTTTACCCTCTTGGAACCGGAATTGGGGTTTGGAGCTCAGTTTTAGAGCAGCAAGTGAGACTCTGCTTTTAAAAAATGCTGGCGTCTGGGTCGTGCCCACCCAAACTCCCGGCCATTTCCAGAGCAAACATGATAAAAGCCGATTGTGAGAGCTGAGCTGATTGCGAGAGCTGAGGGGAGTAAACAGCAGCTGCACGAATATATGACTATAGCTTCTCAATAACCTCTCATGAGACCGGATACGTGTTGGAAGGCGGCTTTCTTAGAGAGACTTTGACTTACAAAACAACTTATTAGAACCTGAGACACACACTGTACGTATGGAATGGAATTAGAAAATAAAACTGTTATTAGAAATCTGAAGTAACTGATGATGCATGGCCCTGGAGAGACGCACCTAAGTGTAAGAAAAGTAAGGAAGCCGTTAGGTTTCATGACGTGACACAGGAGGAAACAACACAGTCTTGTTCACGAAATATCAGTGAGAGCCAATTGTGTGATTTATCCTAATCCTGTATAAATGCTTCAAAAACACTCTCTACATCAAGATTTCACCAGCACAGCATAAAAACGGAGCTGTGCAATTCAGCAGGCCAGCTGCAGCCAGCAAACGGCCGCTCAGCTCTTTTTAAATTTTCCTTCATATCGCTGGAAAACAGAGAAACAGCCTATGTTCCCCAACACCTGCAGGAATATTAGCTGAAATTCTTGTAATATTATCCCCCACAATACCTCTCTACCCCATCCCCCCCCAGCGCTTAGGCTGAATAGGTTGCGGTTGGCTGAGTGTTTTTAATAGCTGAAAGCCCCCTTTTAAGTAGATGGAGAGCTACATCATGAGTGTAGAACATTTTCCATATGATGACATCAGCATGGACACACCATGCCTGGAGCTTCTTTAAACAAATCTAGTACCAGACACAATATGAACACAAGAAAAGACTACGATTTAACTTCAATTACGGCTTAAAAAGAAGAGATCCACCCAAGATTTTCCCAAATATGCATTTTTTCCCATACAAAATGTTATTTAGTCTATTAGATGCCTTTGGTTTGTATTGGGTTCACACTCAAAACAGTTCACACCAGATTTCAAATGGAAGCATTCACATTTATTCAAAAGGAACCGCACTAACAGCGCAACTGTACCGGGGTTCATTTTAATCGAACCAAAGCTGAGAAGTATAACCAACACCCAAATGCAGGCAACACAGTGAAATATACATGGGAAGTGAATCTGTGATGAAGTATCTGGTTTATAATGTTGATATAATTAGCATTTGTTTCCTCTGCTATGCAAACAATATTTTCTATGTGATTAATGCAACATTCGAAAGAAAACTGATTATAAACTGAATTCAAATCCACCCTGGAGTGGCTTAGGTGTCCAGCATTGGTCCCCATCATGGTGTACCCCTGGAAAAAGAGTGGTTCATAACCCTCAGGCAGAAAATCCAAGTTTAGATCCAGCTCAACTTAAAATAAACTTGCCTGAGAAAGGCCTTGGTCAATGTTGCTACAGCTACGTTTACTCTGTGAACACAGTAGCTGTGAAAGAATGTATTTGTGGGAGGAGCAAGTCTAAAAGTGACAGAAAGTAACACAATAGTTTCTTAACAAAGACGTTTAAGACAGTGACTGAAAATGCCTTAAAAAGTGAAAATGAGAGAATATTGCATTAAAACAATATAAAAAAAAGGCTTGGAATACAGGCTTGAAATGAACTCAGAAGAACACTTGACACACAGTTACTCTGCCTCATCTTTCACTACAATGATTGAAAGAAAGAAAAGAAAAAAACCTTCAAAGTGTGCGCTATTTTCCCTCGCCCCAAAAAAAGCGACAGTTCGAAAGAATGGATTAGTCTCGGTTCTTCTGCTCTCCGCTCTGAAGAAGCAGGACCACGTTCCCATTCCTCTTCTTCTGCTATGAGAGAGGGATAGAAGTAACTATGGCATTAGAGAGAGAGAGAGAGAGAGAGAGAGAAAACAATTCTAAAACCCTCCCAGAGGAAGAGGAAAGAGCAGTAAGAATAGAGACCGGTTTTTGGCCTGGGCTGACCTCAACTTTTCCTCTTTAAAAATAAACGATTCCCATCTACACAGAAAGGAGAAAGAGAGTGGAGTTAGTGAAGTGTTACTGAACCCTCGGCTCCTGAGGCTGGAGCTCTAGGAGTGGTGCGCATTTTTCTTTTCTTTTCTTTTGAAAGCGACGGTGGAATTACAGGCCCCGGCAGAACTCGGTTCCTCAGACTGATCTGAACCACACTCTGCTACACGACCACATGAGAGTGTTCAGAATAACATCAAACACCACACACACACACTCCACTCCCTTCCCTATCACACTGCATTAATACTGAGAGAGAGAGAGAGAGAGAGAGAGAAAAAAAAAATTAATGCCAATAAAGAATTAAAAGCTATAGAGGAAAAGTGAGAGAAAGACAAACACGTATCTCCCAAAATATTAACTTTCAATGGAAAAGCATTTCTTCATGAAGTTTTCACACCATGTGAAGGACAGCTGCTGTGTTCAAATGATGTAGTAAATCCACAAACATCCACAAAAATGAAGACATAGGGAGAGAAAGAAAACCGGGGAGGAATGAGAAGAGAGAGATGGGTCAGATGGGCATCTGTCCATCTCTCAATCATCATCAGTCAGCAACAGGCGGCCGCATTACTGTCACTCACATTACATCGCCATGACACTGGTTACCATGGCGAGAGAAATGACCGGCAACAAAAGTGCGGATGGCAACAGGCCCCAATTGATAATTAATGAGACTGGACAGAGGTTTCAAGCAATTAAAAAGGTGTTGATGAGAGGGGGAACACACACACACACACACACACACACACACACACACCCTCCCCCCCAAGGCACTGGAGAATAAGCACAAGACCGCACAAGTTTATTCATTTGGGAAAAAGAAGCCAAAACATAGCACAGAGCTGCACAATATATCACTTACTAATCATTACCACAACACCAGCATTTGCAATTCTGATACTACAGAAGTGTGCAGTATGCAGATGAGCCTCTAACCAATCACTGAATGTTTAATGTGCCGTGAGCATCCCGACCAATCACAAATGATCTCTATGCTCAAAAAAACTCAAGCACTAGTGAAAACAGGGTTCTGGTCTATTTAGGTTTGGTTGATTTTCTAACTGCAAATTCTCTTTATTTTCACTCTTATGGTGGATAAACGTCTAAACAGGATGTTAATCACAAAATTAATTCAGAGAATGGATGTTAATATGTATAATCACATTATGTAGCAATGATGTTACAACATGGCTGCACCCATATGAGGGACCGCTCTGTGGAGAATAATTTTGCATCCCATGGTGCACTTTTAAAAATGTCACATCATTAAAAAAAAAGCTACCTTCTTAAATAACGATTGCTACATTTCTGTGCTTAAAGCTTTAAACACAATTCAAAGTTTGGGCCACGTACTAATCAATCAATCCATAATTTACTACCAGCTACATTTTACAATCGATGCAACTCCACTTTCGCTGATGACCTTTGACAACCCCATTCGTAACTGGAAGCATGCACAAAGCACTTCACAAACTCGCTGCGATGATCAATGAACACAAACACCAGAATGACAACAACATCTGGAAAAAGTTGAGGAGTGACAACCGCAGTCCCACACACAGATCCGCCATGATTAATTCTGCAAATGCAACAAACAAAAGAAAAAAAGTGAGTAATTACAGACGGAGTCACAGAGGGTCTGCGGGGTCTTTATAGCACAGCTGCTGATTTCCTTTAGTAAGCACAAACACATGGCAATTAAAATCCAGCCGATTTATCTACTGCAATCTCCTGGACGGTTCCTCTGAACACTCCTCGTATCGGAAGTACTTCTGGCCAGTACTCGAGGAGAATGTAGAGAAACAGGCTGCATGACCCGGTGACTGTGGACTTACAGAGAGCTCCAAACAATGTCCAAGCTGTAGGGCTTTGGTTCAGTCTAAACCTGGTTAAACCACAATGATCACACACAAACCTAACTGCATTTGTATACACCATAATATTCCCTGACAAACACAGACGAGGAGTCAAAAATCTTGATTAAAATCAAGACAAATTTGGGATAACATAGCTTTTGTCAATTACACATGTCATTAATGAAATCTGCATATTGCAATGTCATTACTGTGTGTATTGTTAATACAATATGCAACACAATAACAAGAAGACAATTAAACCAATCATTGTTGTGATGTGGCTAAGTATACTTAATATTTGTAGTTGTTATCCAAGTGCTGGGCCTTGTGTCTAGAGATTTTGAGTCACAAACTCCCTCATCTGAGGTCAGGAATCCAAGAAAATATAATCACTAACCAGTGCATGCATCTTAAGTGATGTAACACAATCAGCAGTTAGTGCTCTTAGCTGTCAAATAACACCGAAGCTAACGCAGTGTCATTTGATTTGTTTTGTCAAACTGATGTAGTATATTGACAGAAGTAGTATATTGGTATACCTGGTGCTGTCATGAATTCTACCATGAAAGGGCAACTAAAGATACATCACCTCTAGAATTCACATTCTTCTAGTCAGCAAACCTCCGGTTGCATATGCTAATTAGCATTACTCCTTAATAGCTTGTTTTCTTATGAAAGCATCTGTTCTTTCGCAGGCCCATTTCCCACATTCCTTGTCTGGTTGTGTCTCTTGGCATGCTGGAAGACTCTCTCCTATGTTTAACTGGCTCAGTTACAAGAGCTGGAGACATATCTCCAAATGCCAACAGTAAAACGGCAGAGTGACCTCCAAAAGGCTAATCATTGAAGTGCTAATTCAGGCAATTTGGAAGCCAATTCTCACTGATCTGAGGCTAGTTGTGTCATGTTTTTTTTAGTTAAAGCCATAACAGGGACCTACTGAGATCTACTGGGACTGTTGGTGATAGACTCTTATACTTGCTCTAGCTTTGACTTCTATTCAGGTTTCATGGCTAAACTTTGAGTAAATGGTTTACAGAAAGCTTTGCAGTAAATGTTTGCCGAACCATCATGTCGTCTGAGTGTAATACCGTGTTGCAGCAATGCTAGAGGCTCTTTGCATAGTTTATTGTTGTACCTGCTCCCACTCACGTCATGAAGAGCTAATCATTAGCTGATGACTTGAAACAGATGTTCACAAACAGGGAGAACGCTGCTTAACTGAGTGATTTTGTCGGCACTAAAACCAACAGGCACCTTCACCACTCTCTGGGTTTGTAAATCTGTCCTAATTAGAGATCTTTTAACACAGAAGACAATGACAAAGGCCACTTCCTCTAAACCTGTCAGGGAGTGGAACCTCACACTCTATGGTGTGACCAATTGCTCTTTTCGTTCAACAACAGGCCACATTTCAACCCACTCAACAGAAAATGCCAGCAGAGCAGGCACATGGCTGCCTTCCTCTTTAGTCCCGCGAAAGACAGTATCTATCTTTGTTTAAAAAAAAAAACAAGACATTGGCTTTTCACGGATCATTGGTTTGGACATCCCTGTCATTGTAAACACAACAGAGGGAAGATCCAGTTACAATGCTCTAAGGCCAAAGCCACTGTTCCTCTTACTTAAAAAAAAAAAAAAAAAAAAAAAGAAGTGTACACATCCACAAGGGCTGTTAGATAAACAATGTCAAATTACAACAGCAGCTTGAAGACTCCTGTATTTGCCATGCTAATCTACACAGTCATATAAAAGTGTTAGGAGTCTTGCCCAAGGATCCTTATTGGTGAACCCTGTGCTGTGTCCAAAATGGCTGCCTATATACTATTCCCCATATTACTCACTATATAACACACTGTTATAGAGAATTGAATTCAGGAGAGTAGTGAAAGATTTTGGACACTACCTCAGAAAGGTTTTTGCCAAATAGTAAAGTGCATTATGGGTATCCACTATGCACTAGTGTCAGCTAGTGTACATGGGTTGTAAACTACATTTGTCGGTGCAGTATTGGATTTTTTGAGTGCACTGAACAATGTCCACTAAGTTTTCGGACATCCCTACAAAATGACGGAACCCTAACCACTGCACTATATAGTGATTAGGGAACAGGTTCAGACACAGTGTTGTCCTTCAACATAGAAAGCAGGGGTATTGCCTACTATACTACATTAAACAACCAACACTGTGGCTTTTCCACAAAGCAAGGTTTCTCTTTAGACATATAACATTTGACAATCATCCAGTAGAAATGACCCTCAGTTCCTCTACTGGACAGGCTTGACATTGAGCTTAAGTTATCAAGCTAAACTGAGTAATCCAGCTTTATGGTATTACCAAACAAGCCCCCAGGTCAAATGACTTGTGCCAGGAGTAGAACTAAAGCCTCAAGACTGATTTGAGCTGCAGCGATGAAGCACAATTTATTACCTATGGGATAAGTTGGAGTGGTGAACTAATCATGAAAAATCTGTACTTGTCCCCACTAATGTTCATGACTAAATGCAATTAAATCCTCACAGCAATGTCCCAACTTTGACTCTTCTGGGTATACTTTATGTTAAAGATATTTCTGGATTTATCTAAACACAGAACCCAAGCTGGAAATGAAAATCAACATCACTACATGTGACTGGCCTGGTGGCCCACCTCCAGCTACTGAAGCCTACTCCTGTACAAAATTAATTTAGCTTGATAAACAAGCCCAAACAGACATTTGGAGCCATTTCCAACTGCTACTGCTGTAGAACATCACCAGAAGCATCTCTGGGCAACATCAGTGTGTCAGACACAATATGCCATGGTCAGCAAAAGATTACAGTAGCCAGAGCACATGCATGTCTCTGTGTTTGTCATTTGTGTAGGTTGTTAAAAGCCACCACACCCAGCTATTACAATCCAAACACTAAGAACATTGCCTGTGATCTTTGACCCTCTACCAATGGCATGAGTCACTGCTCTTTGCACAGGCTCTTTTTTTTTAGATTAGTATGATCCCAGTGCAAACAGAGGCCATAGCCATGCTTAATACCCCCGTTAGCATTCCAACCCTGGCTAATCTGGACTGATAACAAATCAAGCGTGGAGCATGGAGGACGACAAGAAGATTTGGTCCAGAGCCCCATTGTCCAATCTCTCTGGCCAGAAAGCCCCTCAGACTATCTTACAACCAAGATCAGAACTGGAATCTGCTTGTAGATTAGTGCTTTATAAGACTAGGATGCATTAGAACAGGCTCCTAACTCCCACCTCAGGGCTAACTGTGCAATTAATAGTTGAATATGTACAACAATCATTCAGAAATACAGGCAAATCTAAGGCGTTTTTAGCTTTAGCATTTTAGCAATATTGTCTGTTCCATGTTTATAAACTACAGTGTGTCTAAAGGTGACAGAAATCAACAATAAGCAAATTTATATGAGATTGTTGAGCTGTAAGTGTGGAATGATTAAGGATTGCAGTTGGAACAATGCTAAATTTTTAGGGCTTAGCTACATTAGCCTTATAGCGCCAAAACCAAACTAGGCACAATTCATTTGTGTGTACTGGATTAAAAAACTGATATAGAACTACTTTCTTTCAAAGCCAGTCCTTTTCTAGTCTGCCTTGAAGAAGTTGATGACTTTGGAAATTGTCCATTTACTAACTTTAAACACTAAGGAAGACGCATGAGTAAACAACAGGATTTCCTCTTCAGAATGAGAAAAACAAAATACTATCAGCTGCACTGTGGCAATCTGAGCTACAACAAATATGGCTGCCATAGTATGTTATTGGGTTCATATTTCAATAGAGGACAACTGTCCACTTAAGCCAGATGTGGCAGAAAAATGTTTATAGCACTGTAATTATGAATCTAATGTAGCTAATACACTACAGAAATCCATTAAATATGTCCACAAAGCATCTCAACCCACTCAAACAATATCCAGTACTTGATGTGGTTTAAAACATATGGCTTAGTGTGTACAAAAAAATGGTAATAATTATAATATTTTTAAAAATCTGTTTAACTGAACGCATCCAACAATTTTAGACAAAATTACATTGTATCTTTAATAAAGTTTTGAATTATGGGATAATAGTGAAGGCTGCAGTATTTCGGTGCTGGAAAAGCAAAGTGATACTGTGCCAGCTCAAATTTCTATTATAAACTTATTCCATCAAAAGCTTCTACACCCCTCGGATGGGGTCTTATAGCATTTTATTACCTGTAAAAGCAGTGCTTGCAAAATGTAAACAGTCAGCAAAAGCCTCAGATGAGATGTGAGCCATAATGTACAAATCAATAAAGATTAAAAGTCTGCATTAGTTAACAGCGCTGCAGGCAACAGTGCAGACTGCAGTTTATGCAGGTTACACAGACACAGCCAGGACCACCACATTCCCAGAGAAAAGATGACTGTTTCAAGGCCATTTCATGGTATGACCATTCTGCTGGCATTGCAAACTACTGTGAATGGAGGTGTGTGTGTGTGTGTGTGTGTGAGTGTATAGAGAGACAACGTGGGAGAATTATATCTGTGACACAGCAGTACAAACTTGTTTTCCCATAATGCATTGTTAATATATTTATAAAAGAATGTATTTGTAATGAATAAAAGAAAAGCCAACTTGATTTTAAATAAACTAAATTCTCCATATCTTTGACTGACAGCTGGGCAGCACGCTGGTATTTAAAAGTTGGAGTCAGGTTTCTCAGAATGCGGTGATAAACATTACCTTCCTCTAAAGATAAGAGCATAAACACAGATTAGCCCCATGTTGCCAAACACATTTTCTCAATTAAGACCAATTTCACCAAACTTTCCACAGGCACAGAGAACACAAACTGAAACTAAAAACTATAGTGTGCAATTTGTGACTCTGGGGGGGAGTGAAGGTGAGAGAGAGAGAGTAAATAAGTAACAGGAAGTAGATAAAGAGAGAAAAAGAATGGGAAAGGGAAGAGATAGAAGGATAAAAGTAAACAAGAATGAAAGATGAAGAAGGGACAAAGAGGAATCCAGAAAGATAAAATAAGTGAGAGAAGTAACAAAGAATATAAAGAAAGAAAGGAGGGAATAATGAAAATACTGAAGACAAAAACAAAATATGAACTGAAAGCATATGAGAGAGAGAGAGAGAGAGAGAGAGAGAGAAAGAAAGCTGGAGCAGTGCCCAGTGGTGTGGTGCGGTGCTGAGGGACTGCAGTTGGAAGTGAATGCCCAGTTTCCTCGTACAGACGTTTGGTGAAATGGAGCAGAAACGGCAGAAGGGTTCGGACGGGAGCCGCAGTCATAACTTAAACCACGTGACGGGAGAGAAGTGTCCACAGGGAGCCGTCAGTCCATCAGCTCTAACCCCAAGCAGTGCTCCGCCTGTGGAGTCCCCACCTGAGATTTACTGCCCACAGCCAGGGCCATCTACAGCCAGCCACGCTGATATGATTTACCACTAGGTAAAGAGTTTGAAACAAACACGTGATTTGCGACTGCAGCGTAACGTTGGACCAATGGTGTTATTTCTGCAGTTATTCAAAGAAGCGTATTGTTTTAATGGCTCAAAATATCGAAGTCCAGCCCTTCTAAGCGTTGTCCGCAAACTTGAATATGGCAAGATGTTTCTTGGGAGTTGGAAACTTTACTGTGGATGTGCACTGCTTCAGTTCTTCAAGTTGAAATTTACCCAAATATTTTTTTTTTTTTTTTTTTTTATGCAAAACACTATGTTTGAGCTTTTCATTGCCGTTGTCAGTGAATGTAGTACATTTGCAGATGTCATGTGACGTGCCCCTTCAGGATGCTTTACGTACCACGGTTTGAGAACCACTGGCTTAAACCGTTCCACCAGTTTAAACAATCTCCAGTTGCACCGCGTTAAGCTTGCACTCAGAAAATTTAATTTAACCCATTCCTGACCATAAAAACACACACAGCACCGGAAGTTTTGGGAAACCACCTTGACTCCTGGGGAGCAGTTGAGGGATAGGAACCACAATCAAGGCACTTCAGTCGTGAAAGCTGAGGGAAGAGAATATCGTTTTCCTTAACTCCCACCACCACCTATGTTCCTGAAAGTCCAATATTTAGGCCTTGGCTAAGCTTTCGGCAAGGGCTGTCCCCATAAAAGCAACGTGCATTCAGAGGTATCCATGCTAGTTCATAAGAAAGATTTATTTACTTTTAAGCTTGAAATATCTGTCAAATATTGCATACATTTTTAACGGAACACTAGATGAGATCTTGTATTTTTGCTCCTGGGCTCCCCCTACAGGTGCAGTGTGTAATTCATTTTTACATCACTGTTCTGAACTCTAATGGAAGGAGGAGAGGAAGAGGGTGGTGTCCTACCCTCCTCCAAAAGTTACATATTGTAGAAGTAACAAAGACTCTAATCTCCCTCTTCCTCACTAAGATTTTTGTTTTATTTATTTATTTATTTTTTTATTTTTTGGGGGGTGGGGGGTAAAAAATACTATAGTGTTCATTTAAATTGTGAATCCACTATCAAAAGTTAATGAACTGGAGTCATACCAGGAGTCAGAATATTATATTACACACACACACACACACACACACACAAAACAAGCAGCAGTGTTTACCTTGTGATACAGTTTTGAGTCGGACCGGTCCTCGGCAGTTCTTTACGAGGTTCAGCACGTCGTATAGTGGCAGTCCTGAGACGCTGAGCCCCTCTACCTCCAGCACCACGTCTCCCTCATCCACGGCTCCATGGGTCACGGCCCCGGGATCCACCACGCCCGCAAGAACGAACTGACCCCGTTCCGCCCCTCCCTGCAGCGCCCGAGGCCCCGCCAGAGCCTCTCGGGGCACAGCGCTCTCCCGCAGTCGCCGGCTCCAGTGCCGTTGGCTTCGCTCCACGCCATTGACTTTTGACATGGCGCCAACAGGTGAGTCCCCTCCGCGCTACAAACAAACACACACCACGGCTATCACGGCCACTGCGCCGCTTTTACACAGGACTACAACATCCAACAAAGTTTCAGAGTTAGTTAATTCGGCCACAAATACCAACCAACACCACCTCGACTTTTATAGATTTCCACACACAACTTTTGGAAACATTAACAAACCTATTTATCCTGCGAGAATGAAACAAGACAAATTATAAGAGGCTATTAATAATAACAACAAATAAAGCCATTCTCATTTGGTCCAGCAGCTCCAACACTTCAGCACAGCTGCTTCTAATTCGACTTCATTATATTCCTCCTCATCTTCTAAATATCTCCTAATCCATGAGGCACTTTGCTCCCAAAACAATCCAGTCTTCTTCCTCCGTTCCTCTTCTTCCCTTTTTCCACTAAAACTCCTTCTTCGCTTCAGTTCTTCCCCAATGTTCACGGCTCCTTTCTGAAGCAGGTACGCAGTTCCTCGTCTCCTTCTCTTTTCTCCGTTCCTTCTCCACTGCTTCGCTCAAACGGGGGATGGAGCGATAGTAAACTTTCGCGCATGCTCCGAGAAGAGGTTGTGTTTTTTTCCTTGGCACCTCCCGTATTGGGACGAGCCCCGCCTATCTTCCGCTAGGATTGGTTCACTAGGAGGGTTTGCAGATTATAGCCCCTCCCACTTGGATTCTCACAAACAGAAAGGAGCACTCCAGCCCCGCCCCCACCCCCTGAAGAACGCGAAGAGCAAGTCCCGCCCCATTTCTTCTTTTCTGGAATTGGTTGCTTTCAAGCAGACCGCCGTTTCACAACGCAACTACAAGCCCCGCCCCCTAGCTGTCAGCATGTAAATATGAGTTACTGGCCAATGCCAGTGCAGGGAGGCGGGGCTTATTTGAAAGCGGCGCACCTGATTTAGAGCGCAAGAGTGCAGGGTCCTAGCGCCTATCGGCGTCTGAAATGTTGGAAGTGTGTTTTCTTATAATTCACTGTATTTGGCGTAAATGTATTTCAGGTTTATTATTATTATTATTATTATTATTATTATTATTATTATTATTATTAACAATGAGAAATATATGGTTTAATGGGAAAATAAAACAAGCAAAGTATATTTTTGCATAAAAAAATATATTAAATTTCTAGATAAATGTAGAACACAACATTTTACAAAATTAATTGTGATAAGAAATGTATTATTATTATTATTATTATTATTATTATTATTATTATTATTATTATTATTTTACTAGTTAATGTTTATCTACAAAACCATTGAAAATATATATGGTTGTAGTTTTTTAAACAATGAAATCTGAAAGATTTATGGCCAAATTTTTTTACTAGACACAAGCTAATGGGATGAATAAATGTCTCTTAAAGACAGATGGTGCGATGCTTGTAGATGTTAATGGGATTAACTGGCAGCAATTAGGAAATTGTAATGAGAGAGCGCAGCAGGCACCAAGTCTTTTAAAGAGAGACTTTAATTCTGGCATTAAGTGTTATGAAAGGTCTGTTTACTTGGTTTGAGTCAGTGTTTGGCTGAATGTGTCCGATATTGCCAGGGGTTTGTAGGACCAGTTTTAACCGTCAGTGGAGGAATGTAGAGCAGAAACAGAGTGTTTGACAGGCCAGAGAGTGGTGTGTGTATTCTGGTCATTCTGGTACAACCAGATTGTTGTCATTGTTCCTCTTGACTTATTAAACTTTGCAGTTGTTTTGCAAACATGCTGTAACTTAAACATCCTGTAGAACCGGTGTCACACACAGCAGCCCCATTCCAACAAACCTGCGTCCTGTGCTACTTGGGCTGTACTGGCAGGAAAACAATGGCTTCCGCGTTTCATGTTATGAAAAACACAACGTTTTATTAAAAGTACATGTCTGGGTTTTTTTGTCCAGCCTCTGTGTTTCACATCTGTAGTGTATTTTCAAAACAAGAAAAAACTGTTAATTTAATTATAGTAGAAGACAATGGGCAGCTGCTGCAGCAACTCACCAAACCTTAAGACACTCTGATAATCAAATAACTTTTTTTCCCATAGTGATGTATGGAAGTGGGTGCCTCCCGATATGGGGCTACATTGCAACGAAACAGTCCCTGACTTTGATGTCTTCACCTTTGCAGTAGCTTAGTGGAGTCTGATTTGAATTCTATTTTGGGATTTCACCACACAAAATAACTCACTATCAACTTCACAGACGGTCACCCGGAGGAAACCCACGCGGACACAGAGAGAACACGCCACACTCCTCACAGACAGTCACCCGGAGTGGGACTCAAACCCACAACCTCCAGGTCCCTGGAGTTGTGTGACTGCGACACTACCTGCTGCACCACCAAGCAGCCAGGGTAAAATATATATTTTCAGAAGTTACTCTGTGTGTTTATACCAGGTACATCTCTTCATACTAATGCCGGTCAATTCCATCAAATCAAAGCAATGTTCCCAACTTCCAGTGTAAAGCCATTCCAGGAGTGTGAGGGCAGATGACAAAATAGGTGACAAACTCCTTCTTAATTCCTTTCATTTCAGAGGAATCGTTGGGTGATGAAGTATCTGTTCCTGATCACATTAAGCAGAAATTCAGGACAGAACTAGAATGTGAAGCTCCACAGAAGCGTCTCCAGTCTGCAGCACAGCACCCATCGGCCCCACTCTAAGCTTGGCGAGCATGATGATGTAACACGTCCAGTCCCATTTATTTCTCTGCCGAAAGATGCTGGAACACATTTCCAGAATTAAAGGAACGAGTGAAGCTCAGTGAGTCCCGGGACACTGCCGCTGCTGGACCGTCCCTTTATTCAGGCTGAAAGGCATGTTTTCTCTGAAAGTGGTCACTTCCAGTTTGTAACACTGTCATGTGAAGAGAGAGAGAGAGAGTAAACAAGAAACCATAAATGAAATGAAGGAAGGACAGAGGGAGAAAAAGGAACAGGGGATAAGAGCAGAAAGTAGAGTAACTGGGAAAGTGTGAATGAATGAAAAGGAGGGAGCAAACAGAGAAGAAAGAAAGAAAGAAAGAAAGAAGCAATGGGGGACAGAGAGATTCAAACAAATACTGAAAGAAAGAGAATAGAACACGAGACAAACACAGCAAGAGGAGAGAGATAGAGAGAGAGAGGGAGAGAGAGAGAGAGGGAGAAAGAGAGAGAGAGAGAGAGACAAAGAGAGAGAGAGGGGGGGGGGGGAACAGAGAGAGAGGGGGGGGAGAAACAGAGAGAGAGAAAGAGAGAGAGAGAGAGAGACAGAGAGAGAGAGAGAGAGATAGTCTTTCTCAGTGAATGCAGCAGTTTGCTGCCAGACAAACACCTACTGATGGAACTGATGTTCAGTGACGGCTGGAGCTTCTTTTTCAGCCTGAAATATTTCTGCTTTTACATTCTTCTGGGAAAAGTGGTCTGTCCATTAATCCTCGCCCATGACAGCATTCGCCTTCTCTGTGTGTTTTTAGCACCATGAGGTTTTCTTAATGGCATTCCCTTACTCAGAACGTCTGGTGTTAGCTCATGTGCGCTCATCTCCTGTTCATGATACTGCCTACAGTTCTACAGTTCATGTCTCAGTTAATGAGACAGGACCCATCTCCAAGTACTATTTAATTATTTCTAAAAACGACCAAACTTTTAAAATTTAACACAATGTAAAGTACAAGTGTGGTGTTCTAATGGTGTGGAAAAATAATGGATCCGTGTTTTGGGGAACAGTAGTGCAATAATAATTGTTATTATTATTCATTCATTCATTATCTGTAAGTGCCCCGGGGTCGTGGTGGGTCCAGAGCCTACCTGTAATCATGGAGCACAAGGTGGGAATACACCCTGTAGGGGGCGCCAGTCCTTCACAAGGCAACACAGACACTCACATGTTCACTCACATCTACGGTAGGGTGACCAGACGTCCTCTTCTACCCAGACAAATTTAAAAAATGTCTGGGCGGAATTTCAAAAACGTTTTTCTAGCGCTTACACAGAACTTTGAGAAGCGTTTCGCTCACAAACTAGTCCCGCCCTTCTCTCTTGAGTGAGAAGGGGGCGTGGTGAAGTAGCCTATAATCTTCTGATTGGACGGTCTGACTGTAGAGCTACCGTTATTGGTCGAGAACCTTCTCTGTAAATATTTAATTGGTCAGTCTGCACATCAGTAGTCCTTGTTTACGTCAGGCAAAGTTCATGTACCTACCCTCAGCTCGAGCAGTTATGCTGAAACGTAAATGTAAGTTCTCGGATGAATTAAAAAAGAAATTCCCATGTTTTGTGTAGCAAATAAAGATGTAAAAGACCTAAAAGCACACACATACAACGGCAGCGAGGGGCGTGACATCATCACCAATTATAAATTTAAATAAATAAATTTAATGAACACTTGTATGTATGGCATATTTACCAGCTGCTTTTGGTTTAGCTCAGCTCTATGGCCTTTTACTTCAAGCCCTGCTTAAGTCATGTGCTTATGACTCAGTTTGCTCTACTTATTAATTATGCTGCATATTTCTGTTACGAGGCATATTCCCAGAGCAAATCAGTGTTAGCCTGCTAACCCCTTTACGCAAGCAGAGACACTGAGAGAGAGAGAGAGAGAGAGAGAGACAGAGAGAGAGAGAGAGAGAGAGAGAGAGATTTTGTCTAATCTCTTTCCCCATGACTCGATAAATCTCTCATCATCACAATATCCCAGAAGATACAGAAAAAAAAAATCAGAAATCCGTTCTTTAACTAAAGCAGAGTGGCAGAGCCGTGTTTGCCCAGATTAAAGATGAATGTGGCTTTTGAAAGAGGCCGACTGATTATCCTCTGCTGCTTCTGCTGGCTGGCCATTCATCCGCCAGTGTGAGAGACCGACCGTGGCCTGGTCTTTAGAAACAAAAAGCTGAGCATTTCACACATCGTAGTCACAGCAGTGCTTTTTATATCCATCAGACGGGCAGTGCCACTTCTTCTTTCTAGTCCAGTTAATAAGCCATGGTCACACTAGATATCTGCAGTCCACATCACTCTGAGGATTCGGTGTAGTCCGGAAGGTAGTTCTGGAAGACTGAAGATGGAGTCTGATATAAACACCATAAAAACATACAGTCTAACCCTACCTTCCGACTGAATGTGTTCCACGTAGCCTTGAGTTTATGTATCATTTATAATCAGTGCAGACTGTGTTATATAAAGTGTAGAGCTTTCAAACAGCTATTATTTTGGATGTAAAGTGCTTCTGTACAAAGCTGTGCACTTTCAAGGCTACCACCGTCAACACAGCAGCTCTGTTGGTTAAGGATGTGTAATTGTGTGTACGAAGTTCACCAAACCCAAACTAGATGTGAACATTCGCTCACAAAATATATTTGTCCTGGGTGTGTGTCATGAACTCACTAACAGCAGATCGTGTGTTTGTTTTTGTCTCTCCTTTTCCTTACAGTTCCACTCCAGTGTAATCCAATCCGTGTTTTACCAGCTCCTGCTCCACTCTGGTTTTGTGCCAATTCCTTATGCCATGCTTTAGTTCTTCAAACATTCAAGACGGTGCTGTATTGGAACGTTACAGGAGAGAAATCCTCACTTTGTATCGCCGATGTTTGTGTTTATAAATTGTGTGTGTTATATTGTGTACCTGACTTTGTTATCTGATTTTTTCTGTTCCTTTTTTTAAATGTTGCACTTATATAGCGCCTTTCTAGAAACCCAAGGAAGCTCTAATCAATCCACACACACACTGATGAGAAGCGGCAGCCACACAGCGTACTCTCAACCAGGAACGACTAGAGGACTGCATCAGGAACTAGGGTTTCACCCAGGACAGATAGGGTGACCAGATCTGAGATGGTGATGGAGATGGCTTGCCCCTCGCTGCCGTTGTATGTTTAGCTGAATCTATGTGTGCTTTTAGGTCCTTTACACCTTTATTACACATGGGAAAAGATGGGAATTTCTTTTATAATTCATCTGAGAACTTACATTTACGTTCTGGCATAGCTGCTCGAGATGAGGGTGGGTACATGAGCTTTGCCTGACGTAAACGAGGACTACTGACGTGCAAACTGACCAATTAAATATTTACAGAGAAGGTTATCGACCAATAACGGTAGCTCTACAGTCAGACCGTCCAATCAGAAGATTTTAGGCTACTTCACCACGCCCCCTTCTCACTCAAGCAAACCAATCAGAGTAGGGGAGGGCGGGACTAGTTTGTGAACGAAATTTCTTGAAGTTCTATGTAAGCTCCAGAAAAACAAAATGTTTGTGAAACATTTTTTAAGTCTAAAAAAGAGGACATGTCCGGGTAAAAGAGGACGTCTGGTCACCCTATGATAGAGCACCAATCCATATTTGGGCACACACACATTCACTCACACATACAGACACTTTGATTGTTTTGAGTATTTTTATTTTTGATTCTTAACTGACTTGCTTTCAGTTAAATCTCCACATACACTGTCATGGCCCCTTTCCCCTAGACGAGGTTGTAAGAGTTAATGGGGGCTGGTCTGTTTCCCCTCCCCCCATCCATTTTGTGTTTGTTGTGTGCCTGTTAGTAGCATGTCTCCGGGTGTTACCTTAGGCCCTGCTCTTGGTGAGGATGCAGCTTAGGCCGTAGACAACCTGGACGTTCAGCTGAGCATAGATCCCAGAGGTTCCCTGTCCCCTGTTCTGGATCCACGCCTGGCTATGCAGCTTAAAGAGTTGGGCTTTGAGATTAAAGTCCAGGAGCGTGAGACGGAGCTTCTCAGGCTGAAGGAAGCACGTATTGGTGCCGACAAGGAGCTGGCGTTAAAGGGACTGTGTCTGAGGGACGAAAAGCCTGTAATATTTACTCCCAGTGTTGCCCTTCTTGCGGCACAAACACCAGCTCTAGCGAGCCTCCAGCCGCTGGCCTTCCTGCCTGCTTCTCTAACTCCCAGGGTCCCCCTTTTGTGGCACAAACACCAGCTCTAGCGAGCCTCCAGCCACTGGCCTTCCTGCCTGCTTCTCTAACTCCCAGGGTTCCCTTCTTGTGGCACAAACACCAGCTCTAGCGAGCCTCCAGCCACTGGCCTTCCTGCCTGCTTCTCTAACTCCCAGGGTTCCCTTCTTGTGGCACAAACACCAGCTCTAGCGAGCCTCCAGCCACTGGCCTTCCTGCCTGCTTCTCTAACTCCCAGGGTTCCCTTCTTGTGGCACAAACACCAGCTCTAGCGAGCCTCCAGCCACTGGCCTTCCTGCCTGCTTCTCTAACTCCCAGGGTTCCCTTCTTGTGGCACAAACACCAGCTCTAGCGAGCCTCCAGCCACTGGCCTTCCTGCCTGCTTCTCTAACTCCCAGGGTTCCCTTCTTGTGGCACAAACACCAGCTCTAGCGAGCCTCCAGCCACTGGCCTTCCTGCCTGCTTCTCTAACTCCCAGGGTTCCCCTCTTGTGGCACAAACACCAGCTCTAGCTAGCCTCCAGCCACTGGCCTTCCTGCTTGTTTCTCTAACTCCCAGGGTTCCCTTCTTGTGGCACAAACACCAGCTCTAGCGAGCCTCCAGCCACTGGCCTTCCTGCCTGCTTCTCTAACTCCCAGGGTTCCCTTCTTGTGGCACAAACACCAGCTCTAGCGAGCCTCCAGCCACTGGCCTTCCTGCCTGCTTCTCTAACTCCCAGGGTTCCCTTCTTGTGGCACAAACACCAGCTCTAGCGAGCCTCCAGCCACTGGCCTTCCTGCCTGCTTCTCTAACTCCCAGGGTTCCCCTCTTGTGGCACAAACACCAGCTCTAGCTAGCCTCCAGCCACTGGCCTTCCTGCTTGTTTCTCTAACTCCCAGTGTTCCCCTCTTGCGGCACAAACACCTGTTCTGGTTAGCCTTCAGGCACCGGCATCACCACCTGCTCCTCCGCATTGTTCTCCAGTTTGTCTAGCCACTGTTAGCGTAAGTAGAAACACAGCAAAGGACAAACTGTTGTTAATGCTGCTATTCCTAAGGCCTACAACTTAGTACCGGAAGCCTATCGAGGAAAACCCTAGACATTTGTGGAATATGCCTCTGTCTTCTGTAAATGTTTGTACGTTAACTCCGCCCATAAACACCACCAGTTAACTCCACCCATAAAAGCCACCCGTTAAACACCACCCTTTAACTCCGCCTATAAACACCACCCGTTATCTCCGCCCATAACCACCACCCGTTAACTCCGCCCATAAACACAGTGGATAAAAATCTGCTCTACTCCCTCTTCTCTTGCAAAATTTGCCACAGGCAGATGGCTAAAATAAATACAACTGTAAAAGACACATCACAACACATTATACATTTGAAATCTCTGGAGTCCAGGGAGTGTCCAGCGCATAAAGCAATGTTTCTGCTTTGAGCTCTGAACCGGACACAGATACCGAACTCTCCCTGAGAGGGTGGACAGGGTGTTTTCTTTCTCTTTTCCCACATCTCCTTTTGTCAGAGTGATCTCGCTGGACAGAGAAACAGTGTCAGCACACCCAGAAGAAGCCGGTCCAATCTGGATGGGAACCTAGTGACCTCTCCGCTGGCCTTGACCCCTCAGCTCTGACCTCACTCTGAGTGTCTTGTTTGCCTTTGTGTTGTATAGGGTGTGCTGTTTACACACTATAAATAATCAGCTGTCTGATCTGTGCTTCCAAGGTCTTTTTTTATTAAACGTTTGGGTACTCGTTGTGGCCTTGGAGTTTGGGTTTTCAGTTCATTTCTGCATTGTCTGCATACTTTATCTGTATTGTGTTGTATATTTCGAAAAGTCTGGATTTCAATTTCATGACCTATACCTACACAGGTGTTAGCCACCCACTAGCTCAACATCAGCTGTGTTTAAAGTAAGGATTATGGCCCAGGAACGTCTCTGGGAGTGAGATTTTACTGCTTGCTCACACGGTGGATGTATGGAAAGGCCTCGTGTACAGTAGGGAAAGGGAGGGGGTGATTTAATGGAACACAGTTTTGAGAATGAAATCCGAGCTGGTGTTTATAAAGCTCCTCATAGTGAAGGCTGTGCTCCAGAACCAGGTTTAAGACTGAAATTCAGCATTAATAAAAGAGGACCATATTTCTTTCCTATGTAATGGGAACGCTAGATTTTTTTAGCTGACTTTAAATATATATTTAAAGTACTTTGCATGTTTTCTACAAATATTTTGTTGGGAAAAACAGTTCTGACTTAAATAACAACAGCAGTAATCAGAAGAACAAATGAATGGATGAATGAATTAATGAACAAATGAAAATGACAAACATAATCCTCAGCACTAAGTGTGTATATGATTTTCTTCTGGTAGAGTAATCATAATCCTGACTCCTGTACAGAACTTTGATGTGGATTAGGTTTCCTCCAGTTTGTGAAGAATAATTTAAGTCTAAAGAATTATGATTAAAGCTCTTCTTCTCCTTTAGGCTCTTTGAGGTATTTCAGAAGCTCCTTTAAAGCCCAGGAGAAGGACACACATTAGCTCCATCTGACTGCAGCTCTCCAGTTATTCACACACACACACACACACATTTTACTCATATACAAAGAGCACCATTATACTCCACACTGGGGTGGGATTAAAAAGAAATAATGTTGCCATGACGATCAGATGCATCTTGAGGGAGCACTTTACAGAGCTCACAACCCACAGCTGTTTACATCTGGTCTGGAGTATCACTGAGCAGGTAAATGGGCAAACAGGGCATTCTCACAAAACGGTGTGTGTGTGTGTGTGTGGGCATTAATGGTTCTGCATTCCACTGCAGTGCCACTAGTAGCATAATCATTTTTTCTGTAGAAAGCAGAGAGATGATAAACTCTAATTTCTGACCCACTTGCTCTAGTCCTGCCTCTAGTTCATTAAAGTCAGAGCTTATTAGGAATGTTAATACAAATGAAGCGGATTAGCCACCTGACGCTAGCGCGCTAATTTATGCTAATGTCTATTGTGAGTGTTAAAGTGCTCCTAGATTTTTTTTTCTACAGGAAAGACTTCAGGTCTCTGGTCTGGGTTCCTTCTGGATGAGTGGAGCACAATGAAGGAACTGGAACTGGTCCAGAGAGATAGAGAGAGAGAGAGAGAGAGAAAAGAAAGAATGAAAGAAAATTAGGGAGAGAATGTAAACAGAAGAAGAGGGGAAAATCAAGAAATAAGAAAAATATATAATGAAAGAGAGAAAAAAGGGAATAGAAGAGAAAAACAAGAACAATACACAGAAGAAAAAGACCAAACAAAGAATGAGAGAGAGAAAGAGAGAGAATGAGAGAGAGAGAGAATGAGAGAGAGAGGGAGAGAGAATGAGAGAGAGAGAGAGAGAATGAGAGAGAGAGAGAATGAGAGAGAGAGAGAGAGAATGAGAGAGAGAGAGAATGAGAGAGAGAGAGAATGAGAGAGAGAGGGAGAGAGAATGAGAGAGAGAGAGAGAATGAGAGAGAGAGGGAGAGAGAATGAGAGAGAGAGAGAGAGAATGAGAGAGAGAGAGAGAGAATGAGAGAGAGAGAGAGAGAGAGAGAGAGAGAATGAGAGAGAGAGAGAGAGAGAGAGAGAGAGAGAGAGAGAGAGAGGAGGTGGTTTAATTGTTGCAGTACTCAGTGCAAGTATTTCCTACATATAAAGTTTCAGACAGAGCCTCCACAGCTTCGAACCCGAGCCTGTGCCAGGAAACACACCATAATTTAAACCAGGTCCAGAAAGGGCTACAGCTCCTGGCCGTCTACAGCAGGAATACATCCATGACACATGCTACAGTTTCAGTACATATATAATAAACCTTTTAACCCTTTACAATTTGTCTTCCCAGAGATCTCTCTCCTTTTACCATTATCCTGTGTTTTCTTTCTGTGGCCCATTCACAAACCAGTAAACAATCAGTAGATGAAGTCCAGACCTTTGTTTAAACCGGGGCTGACCAATGCCTGGACTTTCATGGACACCTGCTTCTTCACCTCTTCCTCAGGAAGTATTAGTAGGTAGATTTGTAACAGCATCTACCCTTCTAGGACGACTTCACACATGAAGTTGGGACATTTCTGTGAGGATTTAATGGAAACCAGCCATGACAGCATTAGTGGGGTGACCTTAAGCTTATGCACTGCAGAGTGGGAAAGTGTGGGTGAGTTTAAACACTGTTTAAAGTTGGTCTTTGTCGTTCTACATTCAGAAGTGGTTGTCAAACAGTTGCTCTGAAAGGTTTAAAAACTCCTGCAGCACTGCTGTGTCTGATCCACCAATACAGCACACACTAACACACCACCACCACAGCAGTGTCACTGCAGCGCTGAGCATGACCCAAACCCCCAAATCATACCCACTCTGCGGTGGTCCTAACCATTGATGAACAAGGCAAACAAAGTATGCAAAGCAACAGATGGACTACTGTACGTAACTGTAGAACTACAGCGTTCCAAGCATTTATCTAAGAGCGGAAGCAGTCTGATGTGAGGCAGTGAAAGCTTACTAAAGCGTAATAGAGCTGTTATTGTGAGAAGTTCTGTGTGTCAGAGCATATCGTTCTGTTTCCATCCCTAACACTGTCTTTGTCTGTGTGTGTGTGTGTGTGTGTGTGTGAGTGTGTGTGTGAGAGAGAGAAAGTTCATGCTTCATAAGACCTATTGGAGTATAATTCACATTGTTTGGCCCCAGTAAACCATGGCTTGTGCAACAAAACAAGAACTGACTCTGTAGAGCACACTATTAAACCATCTCTGTCCGAACAAAACCATGTAACTCTCAAGTAAATGAATTGCATTTTTTAAACGATGTCGCAGGACAGCTCAACACGCTTGGAGGAGAACACTAACTGCCCATTTTTAAACCTTCAAAACCAATAATAAAATAAATACCAGCTTTACATTTACATTTATGTCATTGGAGGAGTTTAAGAAAAGGCCTATGGGAATATTCTAAAACTACTCCAATGTACAAACGTGCTCCATGAGCATATTTCAAATTTAAAAATGATTTTTCTTTTTCTGTAAAAGGTTGAATTTCAAAAACACAAGGCTGTGGCTGTAGGGCGGCTTCCTGCTGAAACAGCTTCACCGTCTGCACTAATGTAGCATTAATGCAAGAATGGATTTACCACTGCGCTTGGATAAGATGCAAAGCTTAAGCTGCAGACAAAGCCAGATTTCCATTAATGAGCTGAACCTAGAGGGGGTCGATACACCTATACACACACACACACACACACACACACACACACACACACACACACACATCCTTCCTCACAGACCATTGCTTCCCACTCCTGCTGTCAAAAGCCTTCCCACAATGTAAACACCATTTACCAAATTATCCAACCAGCGCACTTTAGTTTCGTAGTTGGGCTCACGTCGGCTGAACGAGGGCTCACTGGGTTCAAGATGGACCTGGGCTGTTAGTTGGATCCAATTTCAGACCGATGTGAGCATCCCGGTAATGGCTGTGCACACCCTACATGGGTCCATAGGGGTTGTGTACAGTGCAGAGGGGCACAATGATGAGCCAATCCCGTCCCATCACTGACCCTGAAAGAGATTCGTATATAGGGCCAAGCATTTCACTCATAGAAAAGACATGCCGGTACCCATCTCTTAATAAGCACTGCCCATTTTATCTCAGCTTGGCCTTCATTGTGCAGTGTTTTGTGTAGATTTCACAGCAGGGGGCTCTAACTCCCCAGATTTTATCCCTCATTGCTCACTAGCAGCTCAACACAATGTCAAAATACAGCATCTGATTGTAGAGTTATGTGAGAAACGTTGTGTGAGAAATTATTGAATCAGTTTAATTTTTCTTTTCATCACTGAGGGCCTGAGAAAAGATGCCATTGGTTAAAGAACCTCTTCAGGTACCTTTTCAGGTATTGTCCAAGCCACAAGGCTTTACTTTAAAAGGGTGTATTGAATATTTGGCCTAAATGCAGTGGCCTTGTATTTGCATCGTAACTTTTATGAATTTCCCTTCGCATTTAACAAGGATAAATGTTCCGTTCCTAATCTAAAGCCATATTTTAACAACCCTGCACTATGGAACGTGATTGTTGTAAAGTAGAACATGTCAAGGATCAGTAGCAGTCGTACCCAGAGAACACTGGCTTGGGTTAAAAATATAGTCATGTTTAATTGAAGTGTGAAAAGCCTCGTCTGTGGGGAGAGAGAGTTTTACAGCTTTAATGGATTTCTTTTATGGATCTAGGGGTCTATCAGTTGGGCTGGATAGCCCTTCGTAGGCCATAAAGACGACAGTAAAATTTCTTGTTACGGGGCACCTAAAAGGGCTGATGTGCAACTCTTCAAACTCAAACTCTAGGGGTTCCACTGTGATAATGTTTGGCTTGCTGCATAATACAGATATTTGAGTGTCATCTATCAATGTATTCCCACTAGGGGTTGCCCCAGGGGACTTCTAATATCAGTGTATTAGAAATTCCACAGGTTCTACGATAGATAACCTTCCACACACATCGCTCCTGCTCATCCGGGTTTGGCACTAACACCAGCATGTGCACCCCCTTTAACTTCGCTAGTGGACAGTGCATCTTCTGTAGCTGCTTTGTCTTGTTCGTGTTCACTCTGGGTACGGAGCCTACTCAGAATCTTTGGTTACAAGGCGGGAACAGACCCTGGACAGGACGCAAGTCCGTTGCAAGTTATTACACACTCACCCAGCTACTCACACACCTTTGGAAAATTCCACACGGCCAACCAACCTGCCAGCATGTGAGCTTATTGTGGGAGGCAACCAGAGCCTCTGGAGGAAACCCATAACAACACAGTGAGAACACACCAAAGACAAAGACCCGAGACTGGGTTTGACAGCTACAGCTCTAATGCGGATGGCTCGGTTTAAGATGGTTGGATGTCTATATCATATACAGTGCCTTGTGAAAGTATTCAGCCCTCTTGAACTTTTCACCCTTTTGCCACATTTCAGGCTTCAAACATAAAGATATAAAATTTACATTTTTTGTGAAGAATCAACAACAAGTGGGACACAATCGTGAAGTGGAATGAAATTTATTGGATGTGTCAAACTTTTTTAACAAATAAAAAACTGAAAAGTGGGGTGTGCGATATTATTCAGCCCCTTTACTTTCAGTGCAGCAAACTTACTCCAGAAGTACAGTGAGGATCTCTGAATGATCCAGTGTTGTCTCAAATGACTGATGATGATAAACAGAATCCACCTGTGTGTAATCAAGTCTCCGTATAAATTCACCTGCTCTGTGATAGTCTCAGGGCTCTGTTCAAAGCGCAGAGAGTATCATGAAGACCAAGGAACACACCAGGGAGGTCCGAGATACTGTTGTGGAGAAGTTTAAAGCTGGATTCGGAGACAAAAAGAAAGCTTTAAACATCCCAAGGAGCACTGTGCAAGCAATCAAATTGAAATGGAAGGAGTATCAAACCACTGCAAATCTACCAAGACCCGGCCGTCCCTCTAAACTTTCATCTCGAACAAGGAGAAGACTGATCAGAGATGGAGCTAAGAGGACCATGATCACTCTGGATGAACTGCAGAGATCTACAGCTGAGGTGGGAGAGTCTGTCCATAGGACAACAATCAGTCGTACACTGCACAGATCTGGCCTTTATGGAAGAGTGGCAAGAAGAAAGCCATTTCTCAAAGATATCCATAAAAAGCCTTGTTTAAAGTTTGCCACAAGCCACCTGTGAGACACCAAACATGTGGAAGAAGGTGCTCTGGTCAGAAACCAAAATCCAACTGTTTGGCCACAATGCAAAACGATATGTTTGGCGTAAAAGCAACACAGCTCATCCCCCTAAACACACCGTCCCCACTGTCAAACAGGGTGGTGGCAGCTTCATGGTTTGGACCTGCTTTTCGTCAGCAGGGACAGGGAAGATGGTCAGAATTGATGGGAAGATGGATGGGGCCAAATACAGGACCATTCTGGAATAAACCTGAGACTGGGACGGAGATTTATCTTCCAACAAGACAATGATCCAAAGCATAAAGCCAAATCTACAACGGAATGGTTCACAAATAAACGTATCCAGGTGTTGGAATGGCCAAGTCAAAGTCCAGACCTGAATCCAATCGGGAATCTGTGGAAAGAGCTGAAGACTGCTGTTCACAAACGCTCTCCATCCAACCTCACTGAGCTCGAGCTGTTTTGCAAGGAAGAATGGGCAAGAATTTCAGTCTCTCGATGTGCAAAACTGATATACCCCAAGCAACTTGCAGCTGTAATTGCAGCTATAAAGTATTAACACAAGGGGGCAGAATAATATCGCCCGCCCCACTTCTCAGTTTATTATTTGTTAAAGTTTGACACATCCAATAAATTTCATTCCACTTCATGATTGTGTCCCACTTGTTGCTGATTCTTCACAAAAAAATAATTTTATATCTTTATGTTTTTATATCTTTATGACCCCTGAAATGTGGCAAAAGGTTGAAAAGTTCAAGGGGCCGAATACTTTCGCAAGGCACTGTACGTGGGTCCATAATGGGTTAGGTACAGCCCATATGGGCCCTATGTTGAATCCGTCCTGGGCCCATCACTGACCCTGCAGGGCATCTGTATACGGTGCCAACATATTATCCATAGAAAAGACATGCTGTTACCCAGCGGGACCTGCCCAAATGGGCCCTCTATGGGTGTGTTAGGGTCATTTCAAAATATCATCGGTCTAATTCTGATGAACAGTTTTGATGTGTTATATTTGGCGAAGTCATGTGAGTATGAAATGTGATGTGATTTAAAAAACCGGATGGAGCTATGAACTCTAATGTTACACTGATGCACATGGAAAAGTGAAGCTGGAATTTGTAGGTCAGTGGTTAGCACTGTAAACACAAAGATTGTTTTCATGCCTCATCCGGTGTTACAGGTCGAGGAGAAATCACTGCTGCTGCTGATAAAAAGCTACAAATGCTTCCATCTACTGGTACAAAAGGAGGCTGTCAGTTATAAAACAGCTGTTCGCTCTCCATGAAGCCAAGGCCAAACTTATCCTGACGACAAAGATCTTCTCAGTAATTAGGGTCCGGAATAAAAAGGTAGTTAACTGAAGCATGGACTCCTCAAGTCCTCTGAAGGTGTTCTGAGCCTCAGATCCTTTAATCCCTGCAGATGGAGAAGTGATTGGACCTATTTTGTCAGCGTTCTCCACAGGTCCTCGATGGGTCTGAAACATTTGAGGCCAAACCCACATCTTGAACTTTTTGTCGTGTTTCTCTCAAACCATTCCTGAATTTATTTATTTGTTTTGCAGCGTCCGTCTGAGGACAGCCAATGACTACGCAGCTCCATACACACAGCCAACTTCACTGCGCTGCACAAATGGAGTTCGTACAAATAGCACTTTAATAACTACAATATTTAGTAACACTACAAATGTACAAATTCTTTGTTTTTCTCTGTTCCCAAATGTACCAGTATTTCTCTGTTAATATTGAGCTTGATACAAAGTCAAAAGTACACGTGCACATGCAGGCAAACCTACACACACACACACACACACACACACACACACACACAAAGCATTAATCTCCCCATTCTGGGTGGATTAGCTAATTCTTCGGGTCTTTGTGTGTATGTTACGATGGAGATCTGATGATGTCATTCTACAGCAGACGGAGATTATTTGATCAGATTAGGACCATTGTAGCATTGTGTGGGTCTGGAGTGTCCACTACAAAATCACAAAAGACTGCAACAAAAGGCCTCTGAGCGCAGAGGACAAATATATAGGACTTGTTCTGGACGTTCTGAGATATATTCAGTTATTCAGCACTGGTTTTGGATAGTCTCTCTCTCTCTCTGTCTTCTGTCTGTCTCTCTCTGTCTTCTCTCTCTCTCTCTCTGTCTGTCTTCTGTCTCTCTCTGTCTTCTGTCTGTCTCTCTCTGTCTTCTGTCTCTCTCTCTCTGTCTTCTGTCTCTCTCTCTGTCTTCTGTCTCTCTCTCTCTGTCTTCTGTCTCTCTCTCTCTGTCTTCTGTTTCTCTCTCTCTGTCTTCTGTCTGTCTCTCTGTCTTCTGTCTCTCTCTCTGTCTTCTGTCTCTCTCTCTCTGTCTTCTGTCTGTCTCTCTCTCTCTCTCTCTCTGTCTTCTGTCTCTCTCTCTCTGTCTTCTGTCTGTCTCTCTCTGTCTTCTGTTTCTCTCTCTCTGTCTTCTGTCTGTCTCTCTGTCTTCTGTCTGTCTCTCTGTCTTCTGTCTCTCTCTCTGTCTTCTGTCTCTCTCTCTCTGTCTTCTGTCTGTCTCTCTCTGTCTTCTGTTTCTCTCTCTCTGTCTTCTGTCTCACTCTCTCTGTTTTCTGTTTCTCTCTTACAATCTGTCTGTCTCTCTGTATCTCTCTGTCTTCTCTCTCTCTCTCTCTCTTTCACTCTCTCTCCCTCTTTCACTCTGTCTGTCTCTCTCTCTCTCTCTTTCACTCTGTCTCTCTCTCTCTCTTTTACTCTGTCTATGTCTCTCTCTGTCTGTATTCTCTCTCTCTCTCTCTCTCTCTCTCTCTCTCTCTCTCTCTCCCCCCCCCCCTCTCTCTCTGTGTCTCTCTCTCTCTCAAGCACTCCCCCTGCCTCTCTCTCTAAATGGCTGGTAATCTGTAAAATGAAGAAAAAAACTAGCACTAAAATCATCCAAGACACAGTTAATTTATTTATTAATTAATACATCATTTTCATTCCTAAAGCTGATAACAGGCCAAACTTTAAATATCTACATCACAGACACTTTGCACACCACCACCAACATGATCTTTCCACCTCTAATCAGTGCAAAACATTTATTCAACAATGAAAACCATATATAATACAGCAATACAGCACATCAGTATAATACTACATTCATTAGTTATCATCATTTCTAATGCCATTTACAACCAAGGAGCGCTTACTGCGGTCTGTGGTTAACATCTGTTTACAAAGCAGTAGGTGAACTTCCAGCGACGATCCCTGGAAAAACAAACAAACAAAAACAAAACATAAAAGTCACTTCTGCCAGACTGGGGGAAATTATTATAATAAGACAATAATCTTACAATCATCATTAATAAGTAAATGAACACTACTTCCACAAACTTGGCATCCCATGAGCTCTGGACTCCACAGAGGAAAGCGTTAGGAGGCAGTACGACGTACGACGTCCAGTTGCAGCAGCTGTAGCAGGTTTTCAGTGCTGTGTCCCATTCAGAAGGGAATATGACCTGTAACACTTAGTGTCAGTGGGCGGAGACATTTGTGGGTATGTATGAAAATGTTGACGCAATGATGCCGAATATATCCAAATATGGATTGTGTGGCATGCTTATGACTTCTTTGGAAGTCTGTCGTTCTCCAGGTTACATTTAAAAACCTGAAAACATCTGGGAGAGACTCAGAGCGGAGCTGGTGCTCCTCCACGAGCAAGTTGAGGTGGTTTGGGCATCTGTTTCGGGGGTGTCCTGTCCTAGGACCTCTAAAGACTGAAGAGTTATTCACATTTCATTAAGATCATTACTGTATTTGAAGAACTGAGTGTAATTGAAATCCTCTGTACAATGCTGCTCTCTAGTGGACAACACTCAAAACGTCACGTGGCATTAAGGCTTAGAGTTTTCATGACACTGTTACTAAACATGTTACTATAGTCCAGACATCCATCCATTCATTCTCTGTAACCGCTTATTCAATTTAGGGTCGCGGGGGGTCCAGAGCCTACCTGGAATCATCGGGCGCAAGGCGGGAATACACCCTGGAGGGGATGCCAGTCCTTCACAGGGCAACACAGACACACACACACACACACATTCACTCACACACTCACACCTACGGACACTTTGGAGTCGCCAATCCACCTGCAACGTGTGTTTTTGGACTGTGGGAGGAAACCAGAGCACCCAGAGGAAACCCACGCGGACACGGGGAGAACACACCACACTCCTCACAGACAGTCTCCCGGAGCGGGAATCGAACCCACAACCTCCAGGTTCCTGGAGCTGTGTGACTGCGACACTACCTCAATAAATAAATTAAAAAATGAATAACACATAGATAGATAGATAGATGGATGGGTAGATAGATAGATAGATAGAGAAATGTAATATTGTTTGGTTTCTCAATAAGCTTGGAGCTTGTGTGAAGGTTGTTTCCAGATGTTTCTTATTGTCTGTGTTTGCTCGTTTTAGCAGCTGCATTTTATTTTACAATTTATTTTTTCTTTAATGTTATGAGGTGCTGCGCAGGTATTACTTCTTCTTTTTTATTGTTTTTTTTTACAGATATCATGAAAAAACACGTTGTCAATCTTGTACGCTACGGTGCTTTTTCAATTAATATTTTAAATTTAATTTAATTTGATGAAATCTACGGAGCTGAAATTTATATGGCGTCACAGGACTGTTTCGGGTCACGTGACTCGGGAGGCCACTCTAACATGGCTGCGCCCTTGAGGATGTGTGTGTGTGTGTGAAGGAGAGAACCGAGGAGTGTAACAGTGAATAGAGACAGAAACTACGACTCCCAGCGCCATGAACAGACCGGAGTTTATCGCGTCTCTCGTGGTAAACCCCTATTTCATCCGTGTTTGAGTTTTTTTTACCTTCAGCTGCAGTTTTAACCTTCAATTAATTCAAAACAAATCACTCCACAGCCCCTTTAATCTTTGCTTCTACTCTGTAACCTACTGCACTCTACCAGGAGCAATGGAGGATCGTGTTTACCACTGTCGTTTATTTACATTACAGTCAGTGACTTCTCTATACTGCAGTCTGTAGCAATATCCACCAGTCCGCCCGTCCTCTCAGGTCCACTGACCACACAGGTGCAGGTTATACTCCTACAGGGAACACTGTAGTCCAGCTTTTGCTCTGAATACTTGGTTATTCCTCTGTGACCCTGCTCTAGGGCCCGGGACCCACACAGAACCACCACAGAGGAGATATAGTGTTATTTTGGTGGCAGATTATTCTCAGCGCTGCTGTGATACTGATGAGGTGGTGAAGAGTCAGTGAGTGGCTCAGACACAGCAGTAATGCTGGAGTTTTTAAACCCTCATGTAATGGAAGAGACTATTTTTTCCAAGCAACACCAAGTTTATATTTCCTCTATTTTTTTAATGTGTTTAACTTAAAAGACTGTGCTATGTCAGTGTTAGTAATACTGTCTTATGCAGTACCTAGCAGTGCTGACGTATTAGTGATGTCAGGGGTCATCTTTAGTGATATAAGCTGAGCAGCTGCTGTCCTCTCTATGTTATGGATGTTGTCCCGGAAAGATATCTCCTACAAATGTGTTGAAACGTCATAATGTTTGTAAACACAAGTACATCATCGAAGAACACCTCTTACCTGAGGTTGGATTATTAAGGCCATTTGAAGTTAATGGAGCTTCTAGCTGACCTTCAGCCTGCTAATAAAAATTGACATAAATGGATATAACTAGACATTTCAAATCATACAGTGGTTTTTGACCTTGTTTGACTTTGCTGTGTTTGTGTTTTAGGTTGAGAACATTTTTTTAATACTTTCATCCACAAGCCATTTGCTAAGGGTCTGTTTGTGCTCCCCAGGCTGGAGGTTGTGCAGGGATGTGTGTGGACCTCACTCTCTTCCCTCTGGACACCATTAAAACCCGTTTACAGAGTCAGCAGGGCTTCTATAAGGCCGGGGGCTTCAGGGGAATCTATGCTGGAGTCCCGTCTGCTGCCGTCGGCTCCTTCCCTAATGGTAGGTCTCTAGTTCAGTGTTGTTCGGAGCACAGCCGGACAGGGCTTCAGTATACAGCACATTATGGACATGTTGGGTTGATTTTCTAAGTGTAAATAAATACACATTCTCTGTTTATAAAAATAAAATTAGTCATTTCAGCCCTGTACTTTTTTGTGATATTTTTAACTACATTGTAATTACAATACTATTGCTATTACTACTACTTTTTATTGCTATTACTATTACTATTGCGATTACTATTACTTTTTATCGCTATTACTATTGCTATTACTACGTTTTATTGCTATTGCTATTACTACTACTTTTTATTGCTATTACTATTGCTATTACTTTTTATTGCTGTTACTATTGCTATTACAACTACTTTTTATTGCTATTACTATTAATTTTTATTGCTATTACTATTGCGATTACTATTACTTTGTATCGCTATTACTATTGCTATTACTAAGTTTTATTGCTATTACTATTACTTTTTATTGTTATTACTATTGCTGTTACTTTTTATTGCTGTTACTATTGCTATTACTACTACTTTTTATTGCTATTCCTATTGCTATTACTTTTTATTGCTGTTACTATTGCTATTACTACTACTTTTTATTGCTATTACTATTACTTTTTATTGCTATTACTATTACTTTTTATTATTGTTATTCCTATTGCTATTACTATTACTTTTTCATTCCTATTACTATTACTTTTTATTATTGTTATTCCTATTGCTATTACTATTACTTTTTCATTCCTATTACTATTACTTTTTATTGCTATTGCTATTACTTTTTATTGCTATTGCTATTACTTTTTATTGCTATTATACTATTACTTTTTATTGCTATTACTGTTACCTTTTATTGTTATTACTATTGTTATTGTTATTCCTATTGCTATTACTATTACTTTTTCATTTCTATTACTATTACCTTTTATTACTATTACTATTGCTATTATTATTACTATTGCTATTATTGTTACTATTACTATTGCTATTACTGTTTATTGCTATTACTATTACTATTATTATTACTATTACTATTGCTATTACTATTAATTTTTATTTTTATTACTATTGCTATTACTATGGCTGTCAAATGATTAAAATAATGCAATGAAATGAAGCTCATTTGCTTATGTTATGTGGTTCCGTGGGATTAAATCTTAATAACCCCTTATTTGTGAAGGAATGTTTATATATCGTCTTTGCTGAACTGAACATTTCAACAGAAACACATTCCGTGGAAATGAATGTAAAGGAATTGTGTCATAATCAAATCTGGACCATTTGCTTTGGTCCATACAGTAGATTCACCACTTGACCCTAAATGTCCTTTGTTTCTGTTTATTTCCAGCTGCAGCATTTTTTGTGACTTACGAAGGCACCAAGTCTCTCCTCTCCAGCTCTCTGTCCACACACATGGCTCCAGTCACACACATGCTCGCCGCATCCCTTGGAGAAATCGTACGTTCCTTGTGTCTTTTCTCTTTCTCTTCTCAGGTGTGTCACCACTCGTTCCAAATGAGTGCACTTTGGCTGTTTGTGTAACCTAGGTTTCCTTGGTGAAATATGTGAACGCCTGAAAAGTGAGTGTGGCTGGGGCTATATGGGATATGATTTGTTGGATTATATGCTGTTGCATTTCTTGGCAAACTGACAAGTCCCATCCCAATACAGTTACACAATACTGATGTAGTGTTTTTGAATAGCTCTGCACACTGGCCACCAGTTCATCACTGTGTCTTTAAATAGTCTTTTCATTTTTGTTTCAGTTTGTATTTTATTTGTCTTCCAATTCTTTCCAGAAAATAAATACATGTACGTACAAAATGTGCTGGTCTCCAGGACTTGCTGTGGAAATCTACTGGTTTATTCAGTTATGGCATTGTCCTTAAGCTCCGCCCCTTTACTTTGATCTCACGTCCCTTTATACAGCCAGCATCAAAAATTCTAAAAATGGGAGCTGGCGGGGCAGAAATGCAGCTGTTTTAATTCGAGGTGAGGACAAGGTCAGCTCTACGTTTAACCCTTCCTTCACCGCAGAAGGATTTGTGCTCTTCAAAGCAGGGATTTACTGTAAAGCCCAGGCTGTAGACTTGGGTACGGGAGGAATGTGTAATGCTGCTCAGAAGCCTGTAATCTGTGGTTTTAGCCAAAAAACCTCTATTCAGGTCGACAGAGGAAGACCAACATGTCTCACACGGCAGAATTACTTTCTTTTATATAATCACTGAGGTAGTGTTTGTTGTGGGATATTTATTTATATATTATATGAATCACCATAATCTATAGGTTGAAATTTTTTAAATAATATGATACTATAAATAGTAGCAGAATATTGTCTATATTGTATATAAATTCATAATGTATGGGGTGTTCTCCCAGTGTCTGAGTGAGATTCATCTGGAGGCTCCAGCTTCCTCCCTTAGTCCAGACACACGAGTAGTGGTGTTTTGGCTGTGTGTGTGTGTGTGTGTGTGTGTGTGTGTGTGTGTGTGTGTGTGTGTGATGCCCTGTCCAAGCTGTATTCCTGTGGTTCCAGGCAGGCTCTGGACAAACCACCACCGTGATGAGGATAAATTGGTTAGAGAACATGAAGAAATAAGTAATTTTGAATGCCCAGCCACAATTAATGCCCAGGTTTTCTAGCATTGCACTGTAGAGTGTAGTGTGAGAAAAACACGTAAAGCATCTGTTTCCTGCTTCTGACCCAGATAGACAGACTTTAAGTTGAACCTTCTCAGTGATTTCAGTGACCCATGGTGGGGTCAGCGTTACTGCGTGGATCAAACACAGGCTTAATCCTTAGCTTTAAATAGAAGGATTCAGCTTTTACACTTTTAAAATCCCTCCATCACTTCTAACATCCTCCCACCGACATGACCGCCATACAGCGGAAATCTCTCTCTCTCTCTCTTTCTCACTCTCTCTCTCTCTTTGTCTGTCTGTCTCTCTCTCTCTCTCTCTCTCACTCTTTTACTCTGTCTCTCTCTCTCTCTCTCTCTCTTTCACTCTGTCTGTCTCTCTTACTCTCTGTCTTCTGTCTCTCTCTGTCTGTCCGTCTCTCTCTCTCTCTCTCTGTCTGTCTCTCTCTCTCTCTCTTTCACTGTCTGTCTTTCTATCTCTGTCTGTCTCTCTCTCTCTCTTTCACTGTCTGTGTCTGTCTCTTTCTTACTCTCTCTCTCTCTCTTCCTCTATCTGTCTCTCTCTCTCTCTCTCTCTCTCTCACTGTCTCTCTCTCTCTCTCTCTCTCTCTCTCTCTCTCTCTCCGTCTCGTGGATTGAAAGTTTGGAAGCTACTTTCTATAGAAATTGCAGCAGCTATGAGAGAGGAATAATGTGTATAAAATGATCCCATGCTTTTGTTATTGTCAGTAAAAACTGTAAGTAAAACACTGCTGTAGAGATAGTGTTTGGTGTAAATGAGGAAGAGGCATGTCATTGCTTAGCCCCTGCCAGCGAAGCCAGTTTTGTGTGTGTGTGTGTGTGCGCGTGTGCGCGCACGTGCTATAAAGAATGCTGGGCTTGATAGTGTCTGTCAGGGCCGGAGCAGGCTCTTATCTGGCCATTATATCGAATTTATCTTCATCCTCATTGGCCTGCCGTTTTCTTTGAGAGCTCATTTATCAAACTGAAGGAGCCACGGCCTTTTCCTGTATCACACCAACTACTCTCCCCTGGCACTTCTGGGGGCTCAGCGGGGAAAGAAATAATATAATAATAGTAATAATAATCATATGAATTATGCAATATAAAGAGAGAAGATACACATAGAAACACTCAGCTACATGGAACAAAAGATAAGGAACAACAGCATTCCTAGAAGCGTGCATGTTAGGCACTGTATGATATTGATAATGGACATTATGGACGTCCTGGTGTGGTCTGGTGTCACAACAAGACCACGACTGACTGGGGGGGGGTTTGTTTTCCCTGTGTATAACAGAACGAATGTGAATTTCCAGGTATAAATGTGTTCAAAAAGAAAGAAAAAAAAGGATAAAACAGAAATAAATCACCTGCCCACCCCATGGACTAAGGCACTCTGGCACACAGCCAATGTGCCACAGCGAATGATACCCACTTTGCCCCAGAGAAAGAGGCAGTGTATGATTTATGGTTTGCGAAGAGCATGAGCTCTCTACTCTGCCCCATTTCCAACCCAGTCACCCACCCTTGTGTCGTTAAGACCACCTGGGTCAAACTGCAGTAGGATGATGCTAATTTGGACTGGCAGATTGAAAATGTTATGCCTCTGCATAAGTAATGGTGTTATTACGGCCGTCTCGGGCAGATATTGCAGTGAGGGGGTCTGTGAGATATTTTGCAGATGGATTTCTGGAGGTTGGGGGCTAGAGAGCGCCCCCTTGGGGCAGCTGCAGGTGGGGCAGAATTGATTTTTGTTTTTAAAGCAAGCACCTGCTGAATGATTTTCCGAGAGGTGCCAGGTGTCTGATGGAATTAAGGAGGCGGAAAAAAAACGTTTGCCAAGTGGCGTCTTCCAAACCTTGGAATGATCCATCTGCGTCTGTTTAAGTGTGGAATAGGATCAGGGACATAGGGGCCTGGACCAGTGGAACAGCAAGGCTTCTTACTATTTTATCACCAAACTCTCATGAAAATGCACCGGTCGTGGATGGCTTTCTCAAAATGGATTGAGTATGTCATTCCAATCTAGACGTATAAAGAAGGACATATTGTGTAGTTCGCCAGGGATGGGACAGTCATCTTTGTATGAACATTCATTAATAGCTTTCTCATACGATAAGAAAATAACGTGTGTCTCCAAAAGTAACACATTCATTCATTAATTGTCTGTAACCGCTTATCCAGTTCAGGATTGCAGTGGGTCCTGAGCAGGAACACACCCTGGAGGGGGTGCCAGTCCCTCACAGGGTGACACACACACACACATTCACTCACACACTCACACCTATGGACACTTGACTTGGCAATTGAGTCGCCAGTCCACCTACCAACGTGTGTTTCTGGGCTGTGAGAGGAAACCGGAGCACCCGGAGGAAACCCACGCGGACACAGGGAGAACACACCACACTCCTCACAGACAGTCATCCGGAGCGGGACTCCAACCGACTGTGTGACTGCGACACTACCTGCTATGTCACCATGCCATCCAAGTAAAACATATGTTTAATAATATCTATTATATATATATATTTATATATACTATTCATTCATTCAATGTCTGTAAGCGCTTATCCAGTTCAGGGTCGCGGTGGGTCCAGAGCCTACCTGGAATCATTGGGTGCAAGGTGGGAATACACCCTGAAGGGGGCGCCAGTCCTTCACAGGGCAACACACACACACACACACACATTCTCTAACATACTATACGGCAGCCTAAGTTTTCTTTTCTTGTGGGCTTGTTTTGTAATGGGTGTCTCTTAAAATACATCATGGCCAGTTACATACTAAACTACTCGCTTTAGAAACCAAACCTCTTTACACTTTATACTTTTGAAGATTTGATCATCCTTGAGAATTCCAGTGATCTACACTGACTGGATATCCATGGATATCATGGACCCCTGAGTGAGAGGGGACTAGGAACTGCGCTGTGCAACACAACACTGTGCTGAGTTCCCCAGATACTTCACTCAGGCCTCGTTCACATGTATCTGGATTATATTTGAAAACATTTATTTTATTACTCAGCCGAGTTGTAGCTGTATCTGATGTGATGCAACAGTTCCACGCTGTGGCATTAGATATTATTCATTCATTAATTCATTCATTGGTGTGTGAGTGGAAATTTCATAGCAACACAGAAACCCAACAGCAACACTATATCACACTATACTTTTCACATTGCACTAATGAATGTACTGCTGGTGGTGAACGGTTCAGCGAGTCAGTGTGCAGTTAAACGCAGCCTTAGGCTGTAGATTAGTTGTCGACAACGATCTCCCAGACCATGCAAGTCGATCGAGATAACTCATGCTGCTTCAGTTGCCATGTTTAAGTTATAGATGCGTCAGCAGTGGTTCGTAAGCTAGTAAAGCAGAGACGTAAAGTCACACAGGCATGCATCAATAGTGCTGCTGCTCTGTAGCAATACAAGCGAGAATCACACTATACCCTATACGCTATATACACACTATACAGTGTTCTGTTGAGGTGTGCTACCTTGTTGAAATGTGCTTCCATAGTGTACTTTTTTAAGTACCCTATGGGAATTCTTGAACGCAACTGTGACATCACTGGTGGACAACAGCTGAACAACGCCGCGGTAAAACCCCGTTATGACTGACTGTTATGACGGTATCGAGCTAAATAACCAACATTATTCATGACGATAGCCTAGCAATAAGCTAAACTCAAATTTAGAGGTACCGTTATTCTTGTAAATGTGATCGAAGTCGAACTCGAATTCCTCCGACACTATAAACCTCCGTAATGCAGCTACGTAGCCGAGTATAATCTGAGCCACCGAGTTTAGCAAGTCAAGCTAACGTTAACTAACACCAACTAAAACAGGCGAAGTAAGTGTCCTTACCCTGTTTACCTCCATGTTACAGAGGCTCTTGAACACCTTTCGTTGGTGTCCTTACATGCCCATATTGTTGGAAAAGCGCCAGTGAAATGAGCTACAGATAACGGAGTGAGCGAATGGTCCTTTCCAAAGTGCCCGTTTAAAGTTGACAAATGTAGTCCATTTTCTGGATATTTTGGGATCTTTGGGCCAATAAACACAAGTTAGGAACTCAAATTCCACTGGATTTATTTGTTTGACACTTTCGATCTTATGTGTAAAAAAGGCGGGAGACCACTGGACCCTTCTCCAGTGGGTGTGTCTTGTTGTGGGTGTGTCTGATTGTCCTGTGTCTCTCCGTCTGACACTCCTGCCAAGCTCAGCTATTAGCCTTCACAACCGGCTCTCCCTCACACCAGGCCGTGCTCCAGCTTCCAATTTGCTGTTTCTTACCGCCCACTCCCTTTCTCTCTCTCACTCTCTCCCTCTCTCTTTGTCCCCACCCTGCTGCTCCGTTTAAATTACCCAGAAATCAACAATGTCCCTAATTTATCCGATACAGCCTAATATCTCTCCGGCTTCCTCCTTCGCTCCCCCGCGAGCCGAGGCGAAATTGCCTCTCTTCGTTCTTGCGATTCAATTAAAGCGGGAATTACTTGTCATATCCACTTTCCTCTCCGCTTAGCGCCGTTAATTTTGATCCTTTGGAGGACTGAAATGAGGGGACGTGCTGTACGCTGTTTCATAAACGATAACACGGCCAAAAAGGAGTAATGAGCTCAGGAAAATGGCTCCTGTCAGATGGCTGATGAGCTTCCAGCCTAGAAGCTCTTCCTCGGCTCTTACTGGCCACTGGGGGGTGCTCTTGCTACACGAATGAAGGAGGAGTGCTTTTAACGGAATTCAGCCCGTGCTGTTTAACCCATGTCCTGCCAAATACGGCGCCTATATATTCTGTGACAAGCTTCACAGAATGCTCAGAGTTTCCCACTTAACCTGTAATAATTTAACACCTATAACTGTCATAATTCAGACTTTCTTTCTCATTAATCATCCCCTTGTTACAGATGCAGCTGGACGTCTCTGGAGTGTTTCTTTTAGACTGAAGTTGAGGGAGACGGAGCTACTCATGAAGTGATGCAGAGAAAAGCCCAGTTTATGACTCAGTGTTTTCAGTGAGAGGAGACTTCCTCGAACAGTGATTACCAGCATTTACAGTTTGGAGAGCAGTGTGAGGCTGAGGTCCGGCTGTGGGGCCTGCTGACCTCCCTGTGGAAGGAGAGATTGCTTTCTGTTTGTGCCCCAGAGTGGATCTAATGGTGAGAGAGAGAGAGAGAGAGAGAGAGAGAGAGAGAGAGAGGCATACAAAGCTCAATTCATGTTAATATACTACTAAAGCAGCAGGCAGGACCAAGTGTGGTGACTTAAGATGGCATTTGGAATGTGTGGGTTTTGAGGTGTGTGTGTGTGTGTTTTGGTCTATTGTTATGTTTTTGTGTGCATTCAGTGTATGCACTGAACATAAGAACATATGTATGACACTGTCCTGACGTGTGTGTGTGTGTGTGTGTGTGTGTGTGTGTGTGTGTGTGTTTGCGTCCACATCTGTGTTTTGTCATTCTTTGTCCCTGGCCCACTGTAATTCAGCATTTGGCCCAGTGACAATATCAGGGAACGATAATCACTAGATATTGGAACATTTCTGTGAGGATTTGATTGCACTTGGCCATGCGAATGTTAGTGAGATCAGTTTCAGATTGAGTCTGGATCCCAAACACCACTCCAACTCCTAAAAATATGGCATGGAGGTCCGTAGCCCAGTGTGGGGGTCAGCTTCAGACCCGCTCTGATCGGGATGAAGTGCTTACAGACGATGAATGAATGAATGTGTGCCGTGCCCTTTGTTCGCAGGTGGCGTGTCTGATCCGAGTTCCCACAGAAGTGGTGAAGCAGAGAACGCAAGCCTCCCCCTCTCTACACACACACCACGTACTGCTGAGCACGTTACGAGAAGAGGTATGCAGATGTAGACACACACACACACAACATCTTGTATATGTGAAATGTAGGGACCTTGCATTCATTTTGTGGAGACTTTACCATTCATTTTTCTAAAAGTGCTATTAGCTATTAGTAAGTCCACACACACATACACTACAACACACACACACACACACACTACAGCACACACACACATTACAACACACACACACACACTACAGTAGCACAGTAGTTATACAAACTTTACATAAAGACAATAAAGAGCCTAAAATAGTCACTTCCAGACACTAAAGAGACATTTGTCTTGGATCATTTCAGGCTGCTCCTGTTGGTCCATTCACTGTGGATTTTTTTGGACATGTTTTATATTCATGGCCTTAACCTGTATTAAAGCTGCAGTGGTAACCGCTGTGCTCTTGCTGCAGGGTGTTCGAGGGCTGTACAGGGGTTTTGGAAGCACAGTACTCCGAGAGGTAAGATCACTGACCTGTATCATCCGTATCCTTTATATCCTCTATATCCGTGGTATCCTCCATGTCCCCCGTGTCCCATATCCAGCTCCGACTAAGAGCCTAAGGGACAATGTCAATCTACTTAGGAAGAAATGTATTGAATAGAAACTGCAGCCGTGCGCGGACTGTCCCTAAGCTCCACTTTTCACTCGGCCGTTACTGTTTTCACCGTTCACTTCAGTGGCCAGTGTGGGTCAGAGACCGGGTCCTAACAGGTAGAGTTGCATTTAAAGGGCGACTTCACCCAGTTTTCAAAATTGAGTTCAGATGCTGGCAAAGTCATACGGAGTGGTCTGAGGTGGTAGGGTCTAAATGTTTTAAGAAATAAATGCCTTTGGTTTAAGGTTCCAAACCGTTCTGACGTCTGGTTTCTCTCAACACAGTGAACACTGCGAGTCTTTAATTTTCTCCAGAACAAACCGCTCTGAGTGGCTCTTCAATAATGCACAGGTTTTGATAAATGTGTGTAATTGTCCTTTAAGACTCTTCAAACAGCCGCCACACAAACTAATCTCACAGCTCCAGCGCTTTAGTGGAGTTTTAATTGTTATTAATAGCTTTTTACAATTAGTACACGTTCTATGTATTGATTTCCTCCCTTATTTTCTGTAGCACGGGTTTGTCATCCAGCCCCTTATCACCACCTTTTTTTCTCCCTTCTGTTTGAAATCTGTCTAATTAATTAAGATAATTAGCAGTGGCACAAGCACAAGACGGAGACGGGAAGAGAGTGTAAATTAAGCTCTCTCCCTCTCTCTCTCTTTTTCCTCTGCTGTTCTCTTCTCTCTCTCCCCTCTTTTTCTCTGCTATTTCTCTTCTCTCTCTCTCTCTCTCTTTTTTTTCTCTGCTGTTCTCTTCTCTCTCTCGTTTTCTCTGCTGTTTCTCCTCTCTCTCGCTATTTTTCTCTGCTGTTCTCTTCTCTCTCTCTCTCTCTCCCCTCTTTTTCTCTGCTGTTTCTCTTCTCTCTTTCTCTCTTTTTCTCTGCTGTTCTCTTCTCTCTCTCTCTTTTTCTCTGCTGTTCTCTTCTCTCTCACTGTCCCTCTCTTTTTCTCTGCTGTTTCTCTTTCTCTGGTATTCTCTTCGCTCTCTCCCTCTCTTTTTCTCTGCTCTCTCTCTCTCTCTCTGCTGTTCTCTTCGCTCTCTCTCTCTCCCTCTTTTTCTCTGCTGTTTCTCTTCTCTCTCTCTCTCTCCCCCTCTCTTTTTCTCTGCTGTTTCTCTTCTCTCTCTCCCTCTTTGTCTCTGCTGTTTCTCCTCTCTCTCTCTCTCTCTCTCTCTCTCTCTCTCTCTCTCTCTCTCTCTCTCTCTCTTCTCTCCTTTGATGAATCATGGTGCCAAAACCTGTGCTGCATAAGAATGTTTAAATGAAGTCTGTCAGAGCTGTTCATTTTTTTGCAGAGAGACAGAAAGAGAGAGAGAGAGATTTTATTTCTCCTACATGTCATAGGTCTCAGTAGAAAGAATGGAATAGCACAGAAAGAGGGAAATAGATAGAGAGAGAGTAATGCATAAGAGAGCAGTGCTTCGTATGAAGGTGACACTTGTGTGTGTGTGTGTGTGTGTGTGTGCGTGCACGTGATTCTGTACTTATTTTCCGCCTCACTTAACACACCATATTCTGCCAAATTCCTCACGGACGCTCTGCGGGGGAAAGAAAAGGGGGACGGCGAAAGTCCGTGATTTCTCCCGAGCTTTTTCTCTGAATAAATGAATACATTTGAAGAGAGAGAGAGAGAGAGAGAGAGAGAGAGAGGGAAAGAGAGAGAGAGGGAGTCATGGTGTGACAAGTGTCACAGAGCAAACCTATTTCCTCAGACATTGTTATAACTGCTGTCAGGATGAGTTTGTTTAGGACCGAAAGTACGCCCCTGTTCATGAAGCGGGACTGATCTGAGACCTGCACTTCAAAAATGAGTTTGTCTAGTCATGTTTATTATTAGGGTTATTATTATTATTTTTCTCGTAATTCTCTTAATTTTGCTCTACACCAAGGAATGGACGTTAAACCGTGTGCGTCTGTTGTGACGACTACATAGGCCTCTGTTGTACTGCAGTGTCATATGGTAACCATATCTGCATCACACCCTTCTGCACCGGTCTTGGGAGCTCAGTTACGTTCGGTTTCTGTTTCCGTTTGTGGGCGTGATCAGACGGTGCCTGATAGCTGCTGTGATGGACCAATCAGCGAATCCCTACGTCATTAAGCCAACCTCCCAGTGCCGAATAAACCAGGCTGGGCACAGTCTGTAAGCTTCCCACACTGAACCATGTCCATATTGAAAAGTTACTGGGGTGGCCACTGCAGTGTTTAAGAGGCTAAATCTCTAAATAAGAGGAAAATATCCACCGTATGTGATAATACACTCCAGCAGTGGCCTTCATAGTTGATGCCAAACACGCTGATGGATGCAGTATCTTTATCTTTGTACGTTTTTTAATGAAGTGACACTGTATACAAATGTTTTTGTGGTTCAGTTCCATCCGTTGACACTAGAGGGCGTCATAACATCACCTTTAATCCCAGGTTTGTGACCACAGTTTCCTAAGCCCTTTGTTATTCATGTCATCACTGTGCAGTGATAAACACGCAGCTCCAGAATCGCACGTTTGAAGCTTTCCAAGTCATTTTTGAAGCATTTCTATGACAGTTTTTCACTGGATATTGCAGCTGTTTAGTCGTACTGTAACTGTACAATCATAACATAATATACTTAATCTGCAGTTGCAGACTGAAGTCCTCAGTCTTGTTGCTCTGCATACTTTGGTAGCCCCCTTTCAGAAACCTTGTAGATGTTAAGTTAGTGACAGTAGCTCATCTGATGCTGCACAGATTGTGTTGGTCTTTCTCTAGTAATTTATACGTGGACATAGGACACTGTCGACTAGATTTTTTTGGTTTAAAAACTCCAGCGGCAACTGCTGTGTCTGATCCACTCTTATATAGACATGTCAGGAATGATAAATTGAACTGGGATGGGGAAAGAGAGAAAGAAAGGAAAAGGAATGATGTCAGGTTCAGGGGACATTTCAGAGAGAGAAGATGAGAGGGGTGTGACTGAGAGAGGTAAAGGAGATGGACTGAGAGGAGCTGTCAGAACCTCAGCAAAACAGCACTGATTAATAAGCCAGAACGACCCGGTCTGTTCACACCAGCAGCACTTTTCATAGGTGGGGCCAGGCATCCACACACACACACACACACACGCACCACAGGTGTATCACTTATTATTTTATGACACACGTGCTGATAGACTAGGTTTGCAAGTTAAAGCAAAGAGCCAGACTCAGATTCAGTCCTTTTTGTGATGTCATAACCTGTGCATTAACAGACTGTGTGCTTGACTACTTAATCAGTTCATCTGTTTAGCACCACCCATGTGTAGTGAAGATATAAGGAGGGTTTCATCATGGATTGCTTTTTCAAAAAGTCCCGATTTAAGACAGCCAATCAGAATCGAGGTCATTTAAATATCAATTTCAGCACTACAGAGTTAATGCGAATGCAGAAAATATGTATTAAATTTAAGTTAGCGAAGGTGCATTGGCCCATCCGTCTCTGTACCCTCTGACCCTCAGCACTGCTCTAGAAGCTCGTGGGGTGAGCGGGGGCAAGCAGATGAGGAGGAAAAAAGAGGGTAGGGAGGAATGGAGGGAATAAAAATGGAGAGGAAGGAGATAGAGGAGAAGAGCTGAGCTGGCAATGGGTAACCTTTTAAGAATGTTGTTATGAAATACTTAAGCCCGGGGCAGCAATCCTGCCAGACTGATCTGAACTGCAGCCCAGGAGCCTGAAGCCTTCTGCCTGCATCGGTACACACACACACACACACACACACACACACACACACACACACACACACATACATACATACATACATTATGTGTGTATTTTATAGACCCTGTTTCTTTGATGTTACTGTAACCGAGATTACTTTATGACATCATAAAAGCTAGAGCAAATCATTTCAGCTGTTCTGAGCACCACAACAAACCACTCAACATTTTGCTATACATAGTGTTTCCATTGAGATGAAGTGAACAGAAGGATCATTTTATATATGTTTGGGGAAATAACACCCTCAAAAACCTCATTAAAGGAACACTATAAAGGGGGTCCTCGACTTACGATGTTGATCTGTCCCTTCGTCGCGTCATAAACCGATTTTTTCGGAAGTCGAAGTCGGAACATACGTACATACTGTACGTAAATAACATACTGTAAGCACTTATTCTATTCTAACACCTATCCTCCTCGGTCCCGAGCCGCGTAACCGTGTATTCTTCCACCGCACACACCAAACACGAAGTTCACGTTACGACGTTTACGGCGCAAAACCACTTAAGTCGAAACAAGGCTTTATACAGTAAATGGGAGATGTGTCGTAACTCGGGACTGACGTAACCCGAGGACCTCCTGTATCTGTATAATTGTAATTCAAACATTTTCCAGCTCATTTGTCATTTTATGGTAACAGTTGCTTAGTAATAAAAAGAAAATAATCTAAAAATGAAGCATTAATACGCAACATGCACGATGGCTAACATTAAAATCCACATGTTTAAGTCGTATAAAATTATCCCCAACAACCGAACAAATCCATTGCAGCGCTTTTTCCTGATGGACCTCATCACAAATGCAAAATTTTTCTCCCTCACCATTTTCCAACTACTTCATTTTTATGTTATATTTTTTAATATTTTTAATATTATGCAACTTTTACCACAAAATAACGAGAGTGGGAGAATTACTCATTACACAAAAAGCGCTTTATAGCTCATTTGTACACCGCATACCTAGTCCATATGCAGTGAATGAGTGAATGAATGAATTAACAGACAAGACGTAAGGTGAACATTCCCACCACCACAGCGTGTGCTGCAGAGGCTGAGTGTGTGTGAAGTGGCAGGGGGTGTCATTGGTGTGGATTCAGTGTAGCACACTGTTGTAGCACATATTCAGGGCCGAATAAACTGCACTTCACGCTTGTAGAGGGTTGTTAGCAGGTCTGCAATACAATAAATTCCCAGAATGAAGCTGAGCGTTTGATTGTAAATGAACTTGAACTTGTTTATTGCTGCTCCGGTGTTGTATAACTGAAGTCTCCAGCCTTTAGACCCTGACCAGTTTGAAAGGGCTTTGAGTGTTTAGATGGGTTTTAGCAGGCTTTAGGCTGGTGTTGTACAAATCAATAAATCTGAGAGCTGGCTCTTTTATAGAAACTGGCTTCCTTTCTCTCTTTAACGGCCAGTTGACCCTGAGGTCAGTTACCCCCGGAGGTCTTGGACAAGTCCAGCTGAGCCCAATTTGTCCGAATTGCCCTGGTGTTTACTCATCTGCTGCTTGTTGGTCAGACCGGGTCATAAACAGGTGGAAAATGTAGGCGTGTTAGAAACAGGAAGGTAGGAATGGGTTAATAGAACATTTCTCTTTCTGGGGACGGCTGATGGATCTTTACGCTCTTATTTCAGATATTTACGTTATTTGTGCTGTTTTGTATCCGAAGCTTGCTGTTTAAAAATGTCAGATGGTGAGCAGAAGGTGCTATTTTCTCTGTGTACTTTCACTCATCTTGGGAATTTAAAGCCTCCCACCAACAGCACCACCACCCTTTTTTGAATGTCTGCGGTATTGATCTACAAAGACTTTTAAGTACAGTGTTTCTGGTCATTTTAAGTGCATATATATATTTTTAATGAATAGGCAAATCATCATAACAAATCTAAGTTGAGGGCGGCACGGTGGTGTGACAGGTAGTGTCACTGTCACACCGCTCCTGGGTCCTGGTGTTGTGGGTTCAAGCCCCGCACCGGGTGATTGTCTGCGATGAAAAACACATGTCGTTAGGTGCATTGGTGTAATTACATAAAAAAACAATCTTGAGCGCAAGGCGGGAATACACCCTGGAGGGGGCACCATTCCTTCACAGGGTGACACACACTCACACCTACGGACAATTTTGAGTCGCCAATCCACCTACCAACATGTATTTTTGGACCATGGGTGGAAACCAGAGCACCCGGTGGAAACTCACGCAGACGCAGGGGGAACACACCACACGCCTCACAGACAGTCACCAGGAGGAAACCCACGCAGACACAGGGAGAACACACCAACTCCTCACAGACAGTCACCCGGAGGAAACCCACACAGACACAGGGAGAACACACCACACTCCTCACAGACAGTCACCCGGAGGAAACCCACGCAGACACAGGGAGAACACACCAACTCCTCACAGACGTCACCTGGAGCAGGACTGGAACCCACAACCTCCAGGTCCCTGGAACTGTGTGACTGCGACACCTACCTGCTGCACCACCGTGCTGTGCCCTACAGTTTTATATTAAACTTTTTTAAATAATAAATTAGCTGATTGTTCTAGGTTTGACAAAAACTCTCAGGGTGTTGGACTGTATATGAGAGAGGAAATATTACTGATATTCATATTTTTGGTGTATGTCTGGTGAGCAGCTTACATGTCCATACTTCCTTTTAAAATGGCCTTGTGGAGCATACGTGTCTACATATGTTTGTGTGTGTGTGTGTGTATACCCACTGATCCATACACTTCAGTGTTTATCCTCTCTGGTCTGGCTGGCATGTGGTGTGGCAGACTCTGTTGTTTGTTTTCTTTCTCAGTGTGTGTTATATGAGGGAAAGATTTACGGTGTGTGTGTGTGTGTGTGTGAGTGTGACCATGAAGCCTTGGAGGACTCACACTCATCCTCACACTCACCAAACCAGGCTTAGGGGCGCTGAGCCCACGTGCCACATGGTGATGAGCCAAGAGCCGAGGAATGAAAAGCAGAGCAACATGAAGCCTGCTGCACACGTCTGTTAAAAACACAGAGAGAAATATAAAAGACACACAACGTCTCTCTGTCATCTGAGGGGGGGCTAAAAGTGTTTTTGCAAATTGTTTGTTGCATGTAGAAGCCTTTGAAAAGTATGGATTTAGCAGCACCGCTGTGTCTGATTCACTCATACAAGTACAACACACACTAACACCACCACCACATCAGTGTCACTTCAGTGCTGAGAATGATACACCATCAATTCATATCTATTCTGTTAGGGGTCTTGTGGGGGTCCTGACCACTGAAGAGCAAGGTGACCGGGGACTAACAGTGTATGCAGAGCCACAGGTTGTAATAGTTGAACAACACAGTGCACGTGTTTGGTCAGCGGTGCTGTTAAATGGCAGAGAAAACAAAACTAGGATGTCATTTTAATTCCATAGCTGCTATAAAGCATATGGCTATTAATCAGAAATGAATCTGTATGTTTAAAATCACCCACATAAATGTTCTCAGTGTTTAGAATTTAATAAAGAGCCATGAATCGAATGGTTGAATGGACTTGTTAATTATTAGGACCACGGTTTAGCTGAGATGGTTCGTTAAAGGCTGGACACGCTGATGGATCCCCCAGCAGTCCCCCGCTGTCCTGTCCATTGACTTATGCAGTTTTGTCTCCCGTCACGCTGTGATAATGAATGGATGATGATTCTCTTGGCAGGCTCCATCCATTAGTCCGTTCCGACATCAGCGGGGGACTCTAATTCTGCCGTGTGTCCTCAGAGAGAGACGATAACTTTACCATAAACACTGTAATGAATGTGGTGTAGAGAGAGTGAGGAGTGGATCACTGGTGGGTTGGAGAATGCTTCTGTGAATGTGGGTGTGTGTGTGTATGTGTGTATGTGTTTGTACTTGTCTTTTGACCCTTGTGTAGATGGACTCCCCATGATGCAAAATGAGGATGGGCGGACTAGCTGGAAGGTCTAGGCTAACACTGGGCCAGTACAGTAGAGATTGGCTAAGAGGACAATCACCCACATCTCACGTACATCCTCAGAATTGTTTCTAACCACTCCAACTATGTCCTGGTCCTTATTAAGGCCTCTCAGTTGACGCATTATGACCCGCACGGATCCGTTTTTTTTTTTTTTTTTTTGGAAAATATACCGTTCAATAATATGAAAACGGGTGCATTCTCATGCCAGTCCTGTAGAGGGCCATAGTAGTACCTCTTAAAAGAGACCTTAAAACACCAAGACACATGAGAGAGACGGTGGTTTAATCCCAAATCAGTTCATACTCCATATGTAGTGTACTACACAAGTAATGAAACCTTCATAGTACATAAGTCATTAAACTACACTGTACACTTATGTGCTTCACTACAGACAGAGTGAGGAGACAGACAGTCACCCGGAGGAAACCCACGCAGACTCAGGGAGAACACACCACACTCCTCACAGACATTCACCCGGTGGAAATCTACACAGACACAGAGAGAACACACCACACTCCTCACAGACAGTCACCCAGAGGAAACCCACGCGAACACAGAGAGAACACACCACACTCCTCACAGACAGTCACCCGGAGGAAACCCACGCAGACACAGGGAGAACACACTACATTCCTCACAGACAGTCACCCGGAGGAAACCCATGCAGACACAGGGAGAACACACCACACTCCTCACAGACAGTCACCCAGAGGAAACCCACACGAACACAGAGAGAACACACCACACTCCTCACAGACAGTCACCCGGAGGAAACCCACGCAGACACAGGGAGAACACACCACACTCCTCACAGACAGTCACCCGGAGGAAACCCACGCAGACACAGGGAGAACACACCACACTCCTCACAGACAGTCACCCAGAGTGGGAATCGAACCCACAACCTCCATGTCCCTGGAGCTGTGTGACTGCGACACCACCTGCTGCGCCACTTGGAGAGCGCAGTGACGGCATGTAGCATAATTACTAGTGCTTTATGCATGTCATAAAGACTATAGTTCGTGAATGAGGGCTACATAAAAACACTGAGGTGGGTGAAAATGGAGTGATTTTAAAACTTCTTTTTGACATGGATCACTGAAAATGCATTTGCCAAAAACTCAAGGAGTCAAGATGGTGCTATTCTGTTTGTGTATCTGTGAATTCCATGAGTGCTGTGTGTGTGTGTGTGGTTGCTGTACTCTCACCTCTCTCTCAGGGACTAGCTTTGGCAGGTCTGGAGTTCTGATTTGTTCTGTAGAGGATCAGTGCTCTGAACACACACACTTTAATGTAGTAACAGCCTCTGCTCTCCTAGATATTGGAACATGAGTGTGATTTCATGGAATTCAGCAACTGATCAACATCAGCACCTGAAAAGGTCAGAGACTGATGTCGGATGATTGGCTCTGGATCATTAATGCCACTCCAACTCATCCCGATTCTACTGCACGGTTCTCCATCACCACCACGGCTCCACAGCCCAGCGGGGGTCTCGAAGCCCCTGTCAGCAGTGCGTTTCAGTTTCAAGCTGCTAAAGAAGTTGAGGTGTGTCCAAAAATGGATAGTCCAGGTTTGTGCGGCAGGATTAGCCGTCTCTGATTAACGTCGTCTGGGTCAGGAGGACACGGCTGTAACTCATTCCCGGGGCCTGGGGACGTCCGCTGCAGTGATGAAGTCTTTCTAAATCATTGGTGCTCAGCGCCTGTGTTGATTGTTATTTTGTTTTGGGGGCTTTTGTGTGTTTGTCTTGGACCGGAGTCTGACCCGCATTTAGAGTCCACATGTGCACATTATGTCATGAGCTGCATGCCGCGGTGAAGCAGCAACACAAACAAACGCTCATCGCTGACTGCCATTTCTCAGATGTGTCCATCTGCTGTCCTTAAAGAAAACAGCAGCTCGAGATCTGGTTTGACTTTAGTGTCTTGTGTTCATCAGTGGTGTGTAGTCTGAAGGAGCTAGTGAACTATTCCGTGAACTATTCAAATGAAGCTTTGATCTCTGATGTATAATATTAGGAAACGTTTGAGATTAGCTTCTGGAGTTAGCATGACTGTTGTAGACTGATCTACTGAATACTTTTGGAGTTTTTGATTATGGCTGTTTACAATCAGGTGGCAATTTCTGTAGCATGTTATATTCCTACAACCAGTGCCCTCTACTAAAGAGAATGGTCATTCAAAGCAATGGCTACTGTTTTTACCAAGGCAGAATTAATGAATGAATGCCAACTTTTCAGTCCACCTTAAATAGCATTAGTACGGTAGTAAAGAATTTCAAATTTCACTTTTTGTGACACAGGGAGAACACACCACACTCCTCATAGACAGTCACCCGGAGGAAACCCACATAGACACAGGGAGAACACCACACTCCCCACAGACAGTCACCCGGAGGAAACCCACGCAGACACAGGGAGAACACACCACACTCCTCACAGACAGTCACCCAGAGGAAACCCACGCAGACACAGGGAGAACACACCACACTCCTCACAGAATGAATGCCAACTTTTTAGTCCACCTTAAATAGCATTAGCACTGTAGTAAATAATTTCAAATTCTGTTGTTTTGCTGAGTTCTTTGTGAGGGATCTACTTTTTGTTTTCTTCATGTAATGTGTTTTGTACTTCTTATAAAACCTAAAAATAATCAGTTAATTTAGCTACTGTTGTTGTTGTTGTTGTTTTTGTTGTTAGTTTTGCAGTTAAAACGATCTCTTTGCTCTTTTAAACCAGGCACTTTTTAGATGAGTTGTCTTCAAGATTGTAAAAGTGTCCAGTTCGGATCTCTGACCCTGTAGTGTGTCCAGGAGCCTCAGAGGCGCCACTAATCAACGTCCCTGCAAGCTCCCGAGGCTATGTTTGCTTCTCACAATTTTCTGCGTGTTTGCCTGCACCCAAGCAGAAAAGCAATGCGGTATAACACCAACACCATCCACCATGTGTTTCTCATAAGAGTCCTAGGCCCGGAGGGGGGGGCGAGAGAGGAAGAGTTAATGAATGGTAAAGAGTGAGAGAATAACAGAGCAGCAAGCTGCTTAGCTTGTAACTCACTCACTCACTCACTCACTCGTATTTAGCAGGCTGGAGATTCTCCACCAGGAGGAGTTCTGTAGTAGCAGCAACTTCTGAGTGAATTGAAGTCACAGATTTTATACAGTGAAGTGTGCTGTCATCACTTCTAATGATCAAGGTCTGTACCTTTTTAAAAGGAGAGTGTTAAGGGAAGAGAAAGAGAGCTGGGATTGCCTTAAACCAGGGAGTGTGTAACGGAAAAGAGAAAGTGTGAAAGATGAGTATAGGAGATGATGCTTGTGAGAGATGAGGTTTAAAGAGAGGGAAAATGTGGTTAGAGTGTGGCCGCTGTAAGGATACGCTGCTGGAAAAGGAGCAGAGAGAGAGAGAGAGTGGGAGAGAGGGATTGCTTGTCTCATAAAAGAGCGGCGGCCTTGTAAAAGGAGTGTGAGGTTAACCTCTAATTACAGGGTAAACCTCTCTGCCTTACGCCTCTACTATGATTTATTTCCCTCGCTCTCTCTCTCTCTCTCTCTCTCTTTACTACTCCCTCCATAGCTTTTGTGGCAGTGTGTATAGCCTCGCTGGACCCCACATAAAGCGTCACCAGAGAATTGAATCTCGTTATAATGCGGTCGAGTGCAGTGATTGTTCCAAATAGCACTTAATGTATTTATTTCAGCTTGACATTTGAGTTCAATTATCATCCATTATCTAAACCGCTGATGGCCTGTGGCCTGTAGCTCGCACCTTACACTCCAGCTACAAATGGGTGTGCACCACTGGTCAGGGGCATCATCACTTAACACAAGCACAGTAATTAAACCAAATAGAATTTCAAAAATCTATTTTATATACAGAATGGAAACCAGTGCAATTGAATGATTCAATGATTCAATGTGTTTATTTTATTAAGTGCTTGAACAAATACTTCTGCATTAGTAATATTCTTAATGTTTGTGTTTGTGCTGTTGAAGGAAACTAAATTTAGGGATTACAGCATGTGATGCAATGCTTTTCTCCTTTGAGAATGCCACTGGAGTGCTAAGAGGACCCTCTACTGGTGAATTTCTAACCTGCTTAATGTGAGTGAGTGAGTTACTTGGTTGCTTAGTTAGTTACATTGTTGTTTACAAACCTGCTCCATGAGGTACTTTGGTGTTTGGTGTGTTCTCCCTGACCTTGGCTCTGGACTCATCACAGCCCTGATAAGGATGAATCCAGTTGCAGAAGATAAATAAATAAATGATTAAATCCTATTAACGATCCTAGCTCAACATTGCATTTGCAAATAAAAATATTCGTACCTTTTGAGAATGTTCCTAAAACATCTGTCTTTTGCTTATTTATTTATTTACTTAGCTTTTGTAGTATGTGATTCTTGTTCATTTGCCTTAAACATTTCAGTGGAGTTTTCGATGACGACTCCAGAGAATTTGGATTAAGGAACAAATGACTTAATTCAGTTTCAGACTGATTAAGCTTTTCCAAACTAAACGTTTTTTCTAAACCTCTCCAAAGAGAGGCCCACGGCTGGAAAAATTTTCGGGAAGATCCTCATGCACCCAGCTGACGTCCAGCTGATAACGCCTGTTTTTATAGGATTATGAGCTCCAAATACTCCCTAATTAGAGTTTGGAGTCTGCAGTGTGTGCAGACTATTAGAAATACACACAGGGGGAATTAACTCTACATGCAAACCACAGGTGCTCAACGAAAGCCTAGAACAGCCTGCAGCTGCCTGAATCTAATGGATGTCCACAGATCTGAAGTGGAGCATGTCTGATGCTGTAAGCTGTGTAAACAGAACAATTTTTTAACTATAAGCTAATATTTGCTAGTTCCTAGTTTTGCGATAAAAGAATGCCATCATGGCCAAACGAATGGGAACAAAGAAAATCTGTGAAGTAAAATTTATGATGCGAAAGTAGCCTGAATCCTGTCTTCTCCACTTCTCTCCAGACTGTTATCCATCTCGTGGCTGTCAGCGCTAATTGGTTCTACCCAAGGGCATCATAGGTCAGAGACGGCTTTATAAATTGCCGTACTCAAAGATTCCCTCATTACCTCACATTTTCGATGTGAGATTGCCTCATTCGACTGCACCCTTTCTGAACAGGCCACTTTCAGGGTGAGACAAGCCTCACAAACCAAGACTTGTAGCTAAAGGACTAGCTTTGGATTGGACAAGATCCGACCGCTTTGACAGAAAGGGGCCGTCGTACAGTAAAACAGAACACAGACTATTGTTTCTGATCTGCAGAACTGTGCTACAACAAAAACAGAGCCTCTTGAAACAAAGTGGTTTAAATGCTTCTAAGGATTTGACAGGTTTTGTGAGTTTTAATCCAGGACAGTCTGGGTTTACCATTAGCATAAACTGGGCAACTGTGTAACACTGTGGGCGGAGCTTCGGAGGCTGGGGTTAAAGACACAGACAAAGTCCAGAGAGAGAGAGAGTGTGTTTAACTCGTGTTAACAGTGTAGTGTGTGTTGGGTTCAGTAGCTCGTTGAAAGGGGTGTGGTGACTGTGCTTGTAGCGCTGGACCCTTAGCCTCTGGAACAGCAGCAGGTCTCTGCCCCGGCCAGAAAACCCCCACACACTGTAAATATTATGGGATGGTTCTGGGAAACGTTTTGCTCATGCGGATGGAATTGCAATCTTGAATGTTTGCCAATGTACTGATTCCAAACAGACCCCCACATCTCACACATACACACACACACACACACACACACACACACACACAATTCTGTTCCCTCTTTCGCTCTCTCAAACACTCTCTCTCACTCTCACTCTCTCTCTGTCTCTCTTACACACACACACACACTCTCTCTCTCTCTTACACTCTCTCTCTCTCTCCCTCTCTCTCTCTCTCAGCAAGTCTTAATCTGTTTGGAGTATTTTTGCCCCAACGTGGGCTGATGGGAACAGAGTGATGGTGTGCTGTGATTGGCTGATGGAAGCATTCCGGAACTCAGAGCCAAGTTTGGCTTGTTTAAACACACTTGATGAGAGAGAGAGAGAGAGCGAGAGAGTGTGTGTGTGTGTGAGAGAGAGAGTGTGTAAGAAAGAGAGAGAGAGAGAGCGCTGTATGGTGACTGTCAGGTGGAATTAGTCAGTAAGTGTGTTCACAGGTAAACCACTGTTTTCTTTGCTTCTCTCTCTCTTTCTCACTCTCTCTTTCTCTCTCTCTCTCTTTCTCTCTCCACCCTGTCTGGTCAGGTTTATATCGAGAATGTCAGTAAAGTCAGATTTATCTTCTCTGACAGGTTTGGCTCTGAGTGCTTGCTGGGAAATGATGTGTATGGGTTATTGGACAGACGTGTGTGTGTGTGTGTGTGTTCTGTTAGAGAGCATCGACTTTTTCACACCTCAGCCAGGAAAATGGACGTCAAGAGATTGTAACACTACACAGTATCTCTCTCTCTCTCTCTCTCTCTCTCTCTCTCTCTCTCTCTCTCTTTTTCTCTCTCTTTCTCTCTCTCTCTCGGGCCACTCTAGGGTGGGTGTCTCTCCCTGTTGCTACCCAACTCTAGTATCATGACCGTCCATGACCTGTCCTGGACTACTTGGTTGATATTTACAGGCAAATAAAACAATCTCTTTTTAAAAAAAATCTGGATATTTTGATCCGTAAAATCCTAGGTAATGCCTCCTTTATTACAGTCATCACTGAAAGGCCCATCTTTACTTAGAGGAATAATAACAACACCCAACAACAACATTAATAATAATGACAATACATATATTACATAGGTAAAATCGTGATAATATGAACATTAGTAGCAAACCAGTAAAAAATGAAACTCTTTCCTCTGCGTCCTCACTCTCCACTTGCTGGTGATCTCTTGAGGCCTGAACTCTGACTCCTTCTCTCTCTTTTTATTGATTCTATCTCTTGTTTATGTTCTTCTGTTCTTACTCAGGCTCCCAGCAGAGCTTTTGAGCAGTGGGTGCTAGATCGATGCTGTAATCTATTCTTTTAGCGCTGTTAAAAATCTGCCTCTTCATCCTGTACACACACAGGGACGAGAGGCGCGTCGTAAGTACATCACTGTGAAGAATAAAGAAGCTGATGTAGTGCGGTGAGTGAAGTATAGATGCTGTTCCTGATTCCTGACAACAGTTATATTGCATTTATAGCTATTAATCTAATACTATGTTACTGCAGGAGGATGAGACCTAAATTAGACCTATACATGTGAATTTATGTAAGGTCCCATATAACGGATGACATCATGATCATCATTCATTCATTCATTCATTATCTGTAAGCGCTTACCCAGTTCCGGTGGGTCCGGAGCCTACCCGGAATCACTGGGCGCAAGGCAGAAACACACCCTGGAGGGGGCACCTGTCTTTCACAGAGCGACACACACTCACACACTCGCACCTACGGACAATTTTGAGTCACCAATCCACCTACCAACGTGTGTTTTTGGACTGTGGGAGGAAACCGGAGCACCCGGAGGAAACCCACACAGACACAGGGAGAACACACCACACTCCTCACAGACAGTCACCCGGAGGAAACCCACGAAGACACAGAGAGAACACACCACACTCCTCACAGACAGTCACCCGGAGGAAACCAACGCAGACACAGGGAGAACACACCACACTCCTCACAGACAGTCACTGGAGCTCAGAGGCTCCTGGCTATGTGACTGTGACACTATCATCATAATTACTATCCACTAATGTATTTATACAAGATTGTGTACTAAAACAATGACCATTTTCCAACCTTGTTTTGTGCCTTATGTTAAGCAGATTGCTTTGGTTACTGTGCCTTTAAGAATGAAGAATCTATGTAAATGACCTCCACTGACTTGCTGCTACCTACTGTAACTTTACTCTTGTTTAAATGCTATAACAAACCTTTCTGTTTACAAAACTAAAGGATTTTATAAAAATATAATTTGAGCCAATAAACCTAAATAAATAACTATTATATAGAGTATGTACTCCAAATCTAGAGGCTACAATGAATAATTCTGTATCTATAATAATTGATGTAGTATATAATGTAAATGATTCAGTATCTGTGGGAAATGATTCAGTAACTGAATATTCAGGCCAGCACACAGCGCACACATTTTTCTCATGCACATACATTTCAGAAATATTTATTTGCTGTCTCTCACACACACACACACACACACACACACACACACCCTGCACCTGTGTGAAGAGGCTCATAAATCACACATGACACAAACTGGTTTATCAGTGTGCCTTGATTGGTCAAGACCAGTCACTTTGCATAACAAAGTGACTGCTCTCTCTCTGTCTCAATCTCTCTCTCTCTCTCTCTCTGATTTTTTTAATTTAGGTTCTTCTTAATTAACTCAGTACTTCATCTTATTTGAGACAGCTGTCATTGAGAGATTTTTGAAACATGAACTTACATTGCTTTAGTGTGTTTACCTTTTTTTCTCTGTGTGTGTGTGTGTGTGTGTGTGTCTGTCTGTCTATGTAGGAGAAATACATACATGTACAATAGATAAACTTTGACCTCTAACCCTTTAAACGCATTATTATTGTTATACCCTTTGTAAAGTTGCAAAGTGCATAGTTATGCAGTTAATTAGTTTGTGTTGTGCATTAACATCTTCATGGGTTCACATCTGCACTCTTCTCCCTGGATCTAGTTTTCCATCTCTGCACAATACCCTCCCCACTCTGTTTTAATGCCACTATTGTCCAATGGCTAAGATTTAATCAGTTGACCCCAGAATCTTTTCAGGATATAAAGCTCAGGAATGCAGTTACCAAGATGAAATTTCAGAACTGGTTCATTACACCCTGCCTTTGTTTTTGGATGGCAACAAGGGGTTAATAATCAGCCGCAGTATTGCACCAGTTCCACAGTGAAATCACATCAGCTCCAGAGCCCAGTGGACAGCTGGAAGAGAGGCTCTTTAGCGGCTAATAAAATGGGGATTAGGCTTCATCCTGTGGGTTTCCTGTCCGGCACTTTCTCTCGGTGTACACACACACACACACACACACACACACAGATAAGTCTGTATGTTTAGTGTATGTTTAGATGCAGGTGTATGTTTAAATAATGCTATTCTGGGATCAATTCATTTTGTTTTCTTTATCTCTGAATTCCTTTTTCTTTCTATCATTAAATGATTTACACACACACACACACACACACACACACACACAGAGCTCAGTGTTCTGCTCAGTCATTGTGGGTCTCAGCTGATGGTTTAGCCAGCTGACACACACCTGCTTCCTGTTGCTCTTTCTCTCTCTCTCTCTCGAAGTGCAGGGTTCTCACATTGTTCTGCCTCTCTTTTTTCCTCCACTGGTTTCTAGTGTAGTCTGAAGTTGGAGGTGCTTCAGTTCTGAGTGGAGAATCATGTCTGTGTGGTTTGAGTCTTATTCTGAAGTTTGGAGCGGTCTGAGCTGACCCCTGTTGTGTTTAAACACGATAAACAATAAGAATAAACACTGCTGAGATGTTCATGGGTTTCCTGTTCAAGTGTTTAGTTGTTTAAATGCATTGAACGAACACACATGAAACATCCCGCTTGTTTACAAAGAGCTGGAGAAGAAGCGACAGAAATGGCGACTGGGTGAAGTGGGTCTGACAAAAAGGGATAAGACAATTAAGCACTAATGACATCCCAGTGTCTCGTAGGCAGGGGTGGAAATGGCACTTATGACATAACAGCTGTGTGTAACTGATACTCCAGTGACATCACAATGGTGTGTAACTGATATCCTGCAGACATCACAATGGTGTGTAACTGATATCCTGCAGACAGCACATTTGTGTAACTGATATCGTGATGACATCACAATGACATTTGATTGATATCATTATGACATCACAGAGGTAATTGATATTCTGACAACATCGCAAGGGCACATATGTTTCACGCAGCATGGATTTAAGCACTTTAAGGCCGCAGCATTGGAATATAATTAATTGGAAATTCTTAACAGTAGAAAATCTACAAACATAATCCAGCAATGTTTAACCCTTTAGATAGCCTTAGCATTGCAAGTTTACTTTTATTTTGAACTTCCATTATGTTAGCTTGTAGATCTTGTTTGTTTAATTCTGAATCTCCGCTGCCAGTTGTTGGCCGTAGTGGGACGCGTACGACATACAAAGGAGAAGTGAATTGGATTATCCTTATCTCTTCCATTACCTTCGTTAGTATGCGGACGCTGTGCTCTGCTCTATTAAAGTTGTTTGTTAAACTGCAGTGGAACTGTCCCCCGCAGTCACTTTGACTTTAAATGTATTCTGACGTGTATTTGTCCAGCTGCAGCACAAGCGGTTAAGGGCATGCGATGGAATGAGAACCTGCGGAATACTAATACACTCATCAGGAAGCCTTCTGTAACACACACACACACAAATACATACACACACAAACCCCAGGGCCATTCTTATCTCTACATGATAAAGTACCTGACAGTCACACTCAATAACAACGTCACTGTCAACTCACACACAATCACACACACACACACACACACACACACACACACACACACAGACACATATTCCTTCTCTCTGTCTATCTCACTTGCTCCTTTATCCTCTTCCCATCACTCTGCTATATTTTTAATTTCTTTCTTTCTTTTTTCCTCAATTTGTTTCTTTATATTTCAGTATTTCTGTCGCTCTCTCTCTCTCTTTCTCTCTCACACTCTCTGTATCTCTCTCTCTCTCTCTCTCTCTCTCTCTCTCTCTCTGTCTGTCTCTTGATGAAATGTCATCTGTTCATCAGTTTAGTTACAGTTTATTATAATGGTGATGCTGATACTGAACAGTCTGACTACACATGGTAAATACTCCATCATCCACTGGACACAGCACATCGTAAACTTGCTCTCCATCTGCCCAGCTAACAGCTGCTTCATAACACACACACACACACACACACACTCACACACTCACTTTATCTATTCTTTTTCCAAAACCTCTCCCTATTACTGTTAATACTAGCGTGTATAAATCTGTGTGTGTGTGTGTGTGCGTGCATGCGTGTGTTAATGTCTGCCAGAGATGTCAGGTGGACTCATAAATCAGGTTTGGCCTGGAGAAATTTTCAGTTCCTCACACTCATTATAAACAGGTGACACACACACACACGTTTTTGGGTCTTGTTTACTACTTGTGCACAACAGCAAGCGTGAAACATGAACCCAGAGATGTGAAGATATTCAGATCTCAACTCACTGTGGTTTACGTCTGAGTCGAGTCCTGGGTCTTGGCGGAAGGGGTCTGATTCAAATGTTACCTCCCTGTGGCTGGAGTCTGAGAAAAGACTCCTGTGTCTGTGGTTCAAGTTGGAGTGGTAGTTTTAATTTTGAGTCGGTTCATGAGTCGTTTGATTCTCTCATGAGTCAGGTGTTGAGTCTTTGAAGTATTTGAAAAGTCTCCAGACTCAAGAGCTGTGAGTCTCTTTCGAAATTTTGAGTCTTGAATCACTGAGTTGAATCTTGAATCATTGAAGTGCATCTTCAAGCCTCAGAGATGCGAGTCTGAGTCATGAATCAGATTCGAGACTGTGGTTTTACAGCTATATGGATCGTCTAACAGACTGAATGTTGCTTCTGTTTCAGATCCCATTTTCTCTGGTGCAGTTTCCGCTCTGGGAATATTTAAAGGTACGTGTCTTTTTCTTTTGGTCTCTCTCTTTGTTTCCATTGATCTTTCATCCTTTTGGTCTTTCTACAATATTTCCTTCCCTGTCCTCCAGCCCCCTCCACTCCCCAGTGTAATTGTTCTGTAATGGAGGTGTAATTAAAAATAAATAAATAAATAAATAAAAAATAATGGGCTGTTTATAACAGGGCACATTTACAGCTGTCCGGATATTAGTGCACTCCACAGTGAATCAGAGGATGGTGTCCGGGCCATGAGGGTGACAGCGGCCCCAGCAGTGATTAAACTCTCTCTCTCTCTCTCTCTCTCTCTCTCTCTCTCTCTCTCTCTCTCTCTCGCCTGGGCCACAGTGAAGCCGTTTCTCTTTAGAAAAGCCAGGATGACATCACGTCTCTGAGGCCAAAGCAGAACATTCCATTAGCGCTTTAGGTCCAGTGATGGAGGAGATGGAGAAAAGAAAGAGGAGAGAGAGGGAGAGTTAAAGAACAGATACTCAGTTAATCACAAGGAAGGGAAATAAAGGATGCAACCATCTTTTGCGTTCGTAGTTTAGAGACAAGGAAACCTCCCTTCTGATGATGCGCTCTGAAGGTGGGAGGGTCAGTACAGTACTCACTGTGACATATGGATTGCAGTTGCAGATGGATATTTAAAATTTTGTAATTACTGGGTGGTTATTGCAGGTGAATTAAAGTGCTAGGGCTCATGTACATATACATTTAAAGCAACAGTAGGTAATATTTTGCCTTAATAGAACAACTTCAAAATCATTGTGATGCTCCACTGACCTGTGATAATGACAATAGAGACTCTGTCGTTGTTACTCAGTGTTCAGCACTGCAGAAACTGCACTATGGAACGTTGCGAGGAGGGTAGGAAACCCCAGCTCCCACTCTCTCCCGCTGCCCCTTGATTTCAGGACTGTTCCTTTAATGTTAATTACACTCTGCAACAGTAGGGGGAGCCCAGGATCCAAAAAAAAAGTATTTATTTATCTTACTTATTGTTACTTTAACAACTTCAGCTTTACCTCATGTAATAGCTGCTCTTAAATACTTCTTCTCTGATAATCACATGGAAGCACACGGATTATTAGAGAGACTTCATGTAAAAGTTTAATCCCACGTCACTTTGGAGCTCTCCATTCGTCACGACCTGTTCACAGTGCGTTATGGACAGCTGGAGTCGAGTGGTGTTAAAAAAGGATGGATGCGATGTGATGTGACGGCCGTGGAATGTATAAAATGATTAGTGGGAAAGAGCGAGAGAAGAAAGGAGAGAATGCATTGGAGGACGAGGCCGTTCGCAGCTGTGTGTGAGTGTCAAGCGTTAAGTGCTCGCCCCCTCGAGTGGAATAAGAAGTGTCATTCATTGGCTTCTCTTTGACACGCCTTCAAAGACATTCCCTCATTCCCTCATTCTCTCCTTCTCTTGTTCTCTCTCGGCCATCTGTGCACAGCCAGTGGAATATCAGAGGCTTAGTACTGTTCTCTCTCTCTCTCGCCAGGCTTTATAAGCCATAGATGACGAGATGACACAGTTTTATAAAGGTTCTCTGTGATTTCAGAGCGCCTTTTGTGTTCTTTACTCTTTTTTGGCTGCGTTCAACTACACGGCTGGTTAAGTTCTGTTCACTTCTGAAGTTCACAGGGAGGCCTTCTGAGCCCTTAAAGAAGTGTGGGTCCATGCCGTGGCATTAAAGAGCCATTCAGCTCTAAGACGAGCTCATTGATGCTGAGGAAATACCTTATTACTCCAGCATGCACAGGTCAGAGGTCATTACTGTGCAGGTGTAATGGCCGAGGTCAGCCATTGAGGGTGGACCTACTGAGCTCCTCTGTAATATTAAGAGAGAGAGAGCGAGAGAAAGATCGGTGTGAGAGAGAGAGAGAAAGATCGGTGTGAGAGAGAGAGAGAGAGAAAGATAGGTGAGAGATAGAGAAGGGGATAGAAAGAGAGGGAGAGAGAGAGTAGAGAAAAGGATAGGTGAGAGATAGAGAAGGGGGTAGAGAGAGAGAGAGAGAGAGAGAGAGAGAGAGAGAATGCTTTCCAACAGGGAAGAGACTTTGATGTGGAAAACAAAATCTTCACTCTAATCTGAAGGCTAATGAAACACACATGATGTAGACTGCTGCACAGACTGTGTGTGTGTGTGTGTGTGTGGAGCGAGAGAGTGAGAAAGAGGTTGTGTGTGTTCTCCTGTGTAGAGAAAAGGACTCACAGGGGGGTCATAGCCTGTAAGAAAATATTTATAATGATTTCATGCTGTTCTGCAATTGCTTTCCACTCGGAGCAATCAGCCAGGGCCCCTGCAGGCTACAGCACATGCTAACATGCTAACAGTGCTAATGCACTCCAGTGATATAGCAGTGTAAGGTAACACTTACAGAGTGGAAATTCACAAAGGCTACGTTAATGAAAGAACACAATTCTCAACACACTAGGAGGAGAACCCAATACCCAAGGCCTATTTTTGAGATTCACGTGTGACGTATCGCCGTGGTGTCACGTGACATATGCACCCAGTGTGAAAGGCTAAATGTGATATAGCAACGTACCGCGTGAGGCATGTTGCAGCATGTTTACAGCGTCAGGTGTGAAATTAGTTTAACAGTCAATTCTTTTATGTTAGCTAAGCACTGCCCTCGTACATACCAGCAGAGTACAGCAATGTAAACACTGAGCAGTGAGTTATTAATGAGCTCCAGTTCCACCTAAACCCAGAGAACCAGTGGGTTCTGTAATGAGAACAGATTGTGTCATTATTAGAGACCCAGTCAAACCTGTTCAACTGAGCTGCAGCCAAAAGAAGCAAAGAAAACACACGCACACACACCACACAAATCTGCACAAACACAAACAAAATGAACACAAATGCACACCCAATATAAACACACACCTGGTCTGAGCTAGTCACTCCCAAGTCTCTCCGGAGATATCTCTCTCTGTCTCTCTCTCTCTCATCTGTCTGTCATGGGAAAATGAACAGATGACATCAGCGCTCTGTGGACGTAAAAATGGACGTTCTGTCTGGTTCCCATCCTTTGGCCGAGCCCAAGGGCTTTGGGCTTTTTATTTTTATTTTTTCTACTTTTTTTTTTTTATTTTAATGTCTGTTAACTATGGTAATCCCCAATTTTCCCAATTCTCTTTTCTCTCTCGCTCCTCTCTCTCTCTGTCTGTCTGTCTGTCTCTCTCTCTCTCTCTCTCTCTGTCTCTCTCTCTCTCTGTAGACTGCGTGGTGGAGGAAGCAGGGGGAGCGGCTGGACTCTTGGCAGGCTGCAGTGTGTGGAGCTGTTGCAGGTGTGTGGGATTAGCCTCATCTCAGAGAGAGAGAGAGAGAGAGAGTGAGAGGCGGCCAAGCCAAGGTCATGAATAAACTTCACCCATCTTCATTCCTCGCAAATTCCTCACAGGTCGGATCAGCTGCCACACGCCGACGAGAGAGAGAGAGAGAGAGAGACAGAGGGAGAGAGAGAGACAGAGAGGGAGAGAGAGAGACAGAGAGGGAGAGAGAGAGACAGAGAGGGAGAGAGAGAGACAGAGAGAGAGAGATTAAAGTTCACTGATGTCATGGTAGTAATTCAATCATTCGAGCAAATGTTAAAATCAATAATAATTTGTTAAAATCAATTATTATTTCCGTGTGTGTCTGTGGAGGGGCCTGGTGGTGCCATAGGTGTCAGTTCAACAGAGCTCCATGGTCCTGGGTTCGATCCTCTCCTTACTGTTACTCTTCTAGCTTTTCCACCAATGAGAATCCAGAACAGCTCCCATTCCCGAATCTAATGTGAAAACGTTGGGTGCATTTCCTCCAATATACACTAGTTCACCTACAGAAATACAGTGTTCCAAGCTGAAATCAAGGAAGAGTTGGTTCTTAATGGTGAACCATGATGTTGTCGTGTGTGTTTCGAGCTAAAGGAAGTCCAGAAAGAGCTCAGATCTTCAAATAAAGCGTTATGGCGCTGTGGAGGTGGATGCAGTCATTTACAGCATGTTATATGAAGGGGGCTCGTCCCACGGCACAAACACACGTGTTGGTAGCTGGATTAGAGTGAATGGGTGAGTATGTGAAATTGTCCACAGGGGTGTGTGTGTCCACACATTTTTCTGTACCTGAATGCCACCAAATCCTCACAGCAGTGTGTCTCTCCCAGTAAAGTAGAGGCTATAACTGCAGTAAAGAGCAACATACTCTCCGTTAATGTCTTTTATTTCAGAGGAGGTTGTGGACGAGCGAGTGTCTATAAAATTAACAGCGAGAGAGAGAGAGAGAGAGAGAGAGGGAGAGAGAGAGAGAGAGAGAGAGAGAGAGAGAGAGAGAGAGAGAGAGAGAGAGAGAATTGAAGGGAAATGGACATTGCACCCAGAGGAGAAGAACTTGGCAACAGGCCACTCCACCTGGAGCTGTGTGTGTGTGTGTGTGTGTGTGTGTGTGTGTGTGCGCGCGCGCAGGAAAGTGAGTGAATACTTGCTAAATCTTTTCTATTGGCCTCTACCAGCAGAAGGAGAGTAATCTTGGTCCTGGTGAAGCGTCTGGACACAGCGCAGATGTTCAGTTTGTGTTTATTTCTTTAGGTGGGCGATGTTTGTTATTGTCACTCACGATGTTGATGTTGAGAGCATCAGGATTTAAAGTGGAGTGTGATGTGTTGTATCGATGACGGCCATAAGCACCAGTCAGCGTGCCATGACTGTGATAATGACCGGGTCTAGAGCCACAGACACAGAGAGAGAGAGAGAGAGAGAGAGAGAGAGAGAGAGAGAGAGAGAGAGAGAGAGAGAGAGAGAGAGAGAGAGAGAGAGAGAGTTGTAAAAAAAAATGATCTTCACTTTCTACAGCCAACCACACTAGTGTCTAGTGGGTGTTTCTTTTACTTTAAAGTTTAGGAAAGCCCCCTTATATAAGTGTTTGTTCAAAGTGGGAGGAGCTTTTGCAAAACTCTGGCAGATTGTATGTTTGAAAATATATTATTTATATATCTGAGAGTCTGCAAATCTATTTTTCTCTCCAGGTGCAGTTGCAGCATTCGTCACAACTCCTCTGGACGTGGCAAAAACCAGAATAATGCTGGCTAAGGTAAGGTATTATTCCTGAATGATAATAAAAATAAAATAATACTAATAATTTACAAAGGAGTGGTTTCTAATATATATCTAAAAGATAAAATGTTTTTTTTAAACAGGAATATAAAAATAAACATACAGAATGGTGTAAACTGAGTGTAGTGGGATAGTGTCAAAGTACTGAAATGTTCTCACGTTAGCCCTGCATTAAAATGACTGCAGGTGTTCTCCAGGGCTCAGTTTTAAGCCCACTGCTATTTTCAATAAAACCTGCAATTACGGTCATATTGGATTGGATACTAATGCGTTCTAAGTTGACAGAGAATTATTTGGCTGTACTTTAGTCCATGCTTAAGGTACAGTGCCAGAGTTTTGCTGGCTGAGAGTATAGAGTATAGCCTCAAACTGTTGTTTAAGGCGGCTGTCTGCTGAAGCCTCGCAGATGGAGAGTAAGGTGAACAAACAAAAGTCTCTAATGTAGACAAACCACGAGCAGATGCTGAGAGAGAGAGAGAGAGATAGTGAGAGAGGAGGAGTGAGAGAGAGAGAGACGTAGGGTCAGCCAGGGACTCTAGTGACGCACAACATCCATTTAACTCTGGTCCATTCTGTTGAGACTGAAAGCAGACTGAGCTGTGTATATGCATGGTTGATGTCAAAAGATTGAGACTGTATATGCTGAACTTTTCCTTCCATCTGTGGACTTAGTGTACAGAAACCTGAGGCCAACACACACACACACACACACACACAAACAAGACACCTTAACCCAGAGTCAAGTCCATTTTTAGTCTGTCCCTGTCCTCACACACCTGCTTCAGCTCTTCAGAAGAGATCGATTTGGGTCCTAAAACTGAGCCCTGAGGAACACCTGCAGTAATTTCAATACTTTTCTGAGACTGGCCATTTCTCAGTTAGCTGATACCACCAGCTGTGTGTGTGTATGATAAATAAATCATTAAATATTTACCTACACTCTCAAAAATGAAATGCTAACAGTGAATTTGTTGTGTTATCACTAGCATACAGCTATCAGCCAGAAGATTAAAACCACCAACATTCTCACTGATGTGCCAGTGCACAACGGGAACAGCATGGGCTAACATCCTCATACTCAGCAAGTTCTGTCTGACAGTATTCTGTCAGAGCCAGCATTAACCCTTTCAGCAGCTTGTGCCCGCAGCAGTTATTCTGTAGAATCAGACCAGATAGTATAGCCTTCTCAATTCACCAATGATCTTTGCTTGGACCAGTTTTGGCAGGTATTAGCCACTGCACACTGGGAACATCCCAGCTGTTTTGTAGGTGCTGTGAACAAAATATTACAACCATCACAATGTGCCTCTTGTCAAAGTGGCTTCGATTTGTACATTGCCATTTCTCCTGCTTCCAACATCAACTTCAACAACAGACTTGCTGCCTGAATTACCCTGTCCACGGTTGACAGGGGCCACTTCTGTATAATTTAATATAACTCAAAACATTCTCATTTTCTCATTGTATTTTGCATGAATTCGAGCTGGCGTAGGTTCCACAAGTGTTTTGAAGCCTCAGAGTTGATGAAATCCACCTGAGAGGCTCTGGACACCAGCTACCGTGGAAGTAACAACTCGGTGGAAGACAAGGCTGACCTTTTTATACAAAGGCTTTCACATGGTGTAGGTCACAAACAAATTTAGAAAGTGATGTAGAAACTGGGCAGAATCTGGAGTACTCACTGACGGGAAGAGGTGTGTGCTGGAAAACAGGAAACAAAGGTGTAGGCTTTGGCTCCTCAGTGACACTCCTGTCTACTCTCTAACTGGACTTCCTCATCTGTCTTAATGCAAGACTTCTTAAATTCAGAGTCTCTCTCTCTCTCTCTCTCTCTCAGGCTGGAACGTCCACTGCGAGTGGGAACATCCCTCTGGTTCTGTACGAGTTGTGGAAATGTAAAGGTGTTTTTGGGTGAGTATGAGTCTCAAAAGGCCTTGAGTTCATTAACAGAACAGTGAGTGCCTGTACACACCCATTCATTCAATCTTCTTATTTATTCACTCATGTACTTGTATGTTCTCAGAAAAGAGGATGGGGACAGTGAGCTGATGTGAAAATGTCCTTCATGACGTCCCTCTCAGCCACGGACCCTAACTTCAAAACACTGACCTCTGCCCTTCCTTTGATTTCCTTCTTTCTTTCATCTTTTCTTTCCTTCTCTAGCTGTTTTTGTATATTTCTTTGATCTATTTCCTAATTTCCACTTCTCTTTATATTATAAACCCCCTTTTGTTCTGTTCTCTTCTGATTTTTACTTTTCTTCTCACTTTTCTTTATTTCCCCTTTTTTTATCTTGTTTTTATCTTTCCTCGCAACCCGTCGCTTCTTTTCTCCTCTCGTTCATTTTGATCATTTCCTTTCTTCTCGTGCGTATGTGAAGTTGACAGTACAGAAATAAGCTCGGCAACATGAGGGAATGTGGAGCACGTTTCTCTCAGTGGTGATATGTACAAGCTCTTTGGGAAAACTTTGAAAAGAGGGAGAGAGCGAGAAAGAGAGAGCAGCGCCGCAGCTGTGTGCTTCGTACAAATTGCCCGACTTAAAAGCTGTAATTATGTTAATGGCTCCAATTGCAGTCTAGTGAAGCCAGAAAGTGTTTCCATATGTTTAGCTCCGCCCACTGTGTCCCGTGTGGCGCTCCTGACCACACGAACCAAAACAAGTACAATCAAAACTGGTGCGGCGCTGCGGACGCTTTGAAGAGCTGTCCTCGCGACCACTGTTACAGTCTCCCAGAATTACCCACAATCCCCCACAATTACCCAGGATGCACCCTCTGGCCACAAGCCATATACAGGCTCATATTTACATTAGTGAGTTAAATCACTGAACCTGTTTCTGGGTAGAGCTGCATGTTATATCATCTCTTAATCATTATTATAGTGTAGACCTCTGCAGTCACGGCAAGGCCAGTGTGTTTTCACTGCACTGCAGGGTCTCGTGGTCACAGTCTTGACCTGTCACAGTTTATTACACAATCCCCTGATAACAGTTATTGAGTTAAGTTGACCACAAGTTTCCACAGCGTTTTCATCTCTCTGATTTAGGCAGATACACACAGCATAAAAAGTAGGACAGTAAATAGAAAGTAGTGGAAAAAAATATCTCGTGTTCAGTGCATGTGAAGACCACCCACTCAGATGACATGGGACAATAATGAGCCGTTCTGAGTGTGCTCCCCTTCTGATGTACGACTGTTATTAATAATAATAACAATAATTTGAGGGCGGCGCGGTGGCGCAGCAGGTAGGTGTTGCAGTCACACAAATCCAGGGACCTGGAGGTTGTGGATTCGATTCCCGCTCCAGGTGACCGTCTGTGAGGAGTGTGGTGTGTTCTCCCTGTGTCTGCGTGGGTTTCCTCCGGGTGACTGTCTGTGAGGAGTGTGGTGTGTTTTCCCTGTGTCTGCATGGGTTTCCTCCGGGTGACTGTCTGTGAGGAGTGTGGTGTGTTCTCCCTGTGTCTGCGTGGGTTTCCTCTGGGTGACTGTCTGTGAGGAGTGTGGTGTGTTCTCCCTGTGTCTGCATGGGTTTCCTCCGGGTGACTGTCTGTGAGGAGTGTGGTGTGTTCTCCCTGTGTCTGCGTGGGTTTCCTCCGGGTGCTCCGGTTTCCTCCCACGGTCCAAAAACACACGTTGGTAGGTGGATTGGTGACTCAAAAGTGTCCGTAGGTGTGAGTGTGTGAGTGAATGTGTGTGTGTCTGTGTTGCCCTGTGAAGGACTGGCGCCCCCTCCAGGGTGTATCCCTGCCTTGCGCCCAATGATTCCAGGTAGGCTCTGGACCCACCACGACCCTGAACTGGATAAGGGTTACAGACAATGAATGAATGAATGAACAATAATTCAAATTGTAGTATCCCCAACCACATCTCTGGGACTGCTCTTATGTGAGAGCGCAAAAAGATGGGGTTAAAGGGTGTAAAACAAAGATGATGAACTGTGAAGGGATTTTATGGTGATGTTTTGCTGCTGCTTGCTTGGGGCTGGGGTGAGCTGTGTGTGGCTCAATCTTTTTTTAAAGGCACAATCACTGGGATTGGTCGTTCCAAACCGGGCGTTTAAACAGGGGAGGACCCCAGGGAACTGTGTGAGCTTGTGGAACATATGTATAACTGTAATTTTATGACAGTAATTCATGCTGTTTTATTCCCTGTGAGATTTTTTTGATTTTGATCCCTTCTTTCTTCAAATTCAGCGCAACTGGAGTTGAAATACGCCGAGTAAATGACTTCTTTATGGTGTCAGAATGAATTACAGGGCTACACTGACATGTGGATAAATGAATGCAATCTTTGGCTTTGTTTGTAGCAGGGAGTTCTTAGTCAGCCTTTCCCACAATAATATTCTCTCGGGAACAATCTGCTGGTGTCGGTTGAGTCACGGCTCAGATCAGGTCCAGGCTTGGCCTGGGCTCTGGGACGTCAGGCTTATTTATATAGTGCAGAGTCATGCGTTGGGGTCCTGGAGAGAGACGCCCCACTCATGACCAGCCAGTGCAGTTGTGTAGAGAAGGAGGATGATGATGATGATGATGAGGATGATGATGAGCATGTGGTTGACCAGGTGCAGGAAGTGAGAGAGTTCAGAACACCTTCTTATGACTCTGACTCACTCCAGATAGTGCTGAGGGGTTAGTGACCAAGAGGGCAGACATTTTGTTTTTTACAGGAATAGCAATAGTCCCTTAACTTTCACAGGGACGCGGTGGGACAGGGTCAGAATGTGACCTGTCATTAATGCGACCTGGCTTTTTGTTGGCTCAACTGCCAAAAGCGCAGCATAAGTGACTGCACTATTTTCATGTAATTACGATGTGACAGTAATTACAGCATTAATGCTGTAGTTAAAGCATTAATTACATAGAAGTACATTATTCTTCTTGAAAGGCATTTGCATTCCATTTCCATTCTCTGTGCACAAACAACCCACCAAACAAGGGCATGCAATCAAAAGGTTTCCACAGGAACAGAAGAGCTCAATCTGACTCAAATGGCAACCCTTCACCCACATGATGCGCACACACACACACACACACACAGAGGATATGAGTGCTCCATATTTCATCATGAAATTTTAACCCACTGTAAATGTAACTGGAGATAACAGGTTTTGTGGTTTTGTTTTGACACATATTCATACTCTACCCCTGATCTGAGTCTTAACCTTAACATTAGTTACTAATACAAATAGTCTTAATCTATTCATCTTAATGTCAAGACCTTTTCTCTGCTATTAAATTACTGTTAATGACTATTGACACACTAGAAGCATTGGGTTGATTCCCTGTTTTTTGTTTGATGGTTTTTACACAAACACACACACGCGTGCGCACAGAGTGTATCTAAAACACATGACCTTGCAAAAGCATGCTAAAACGCTGGGTTCTGGGCATGGTTTGCATTCTGCAGAAACCTCTGCTATGTTTGGCACCTTGTACAGCTTTGCAGTTGACAAAATTGATGTATTAGAGGGGACAGCACTTGTGACCTTATTTCTAAATAGAGAACCTCCCCCTGACCCCCCTCCCCACACACACACACTATCCCACCCCCCACAGGTGTTTAGAACTCTGGACTCTGGACGGACACAGGGCCACAAAATGGCCTCCATGTCTGACTACATTACACAGGAATGGCTGAAATGCTTTGGACAGACAAAGAGGTGAAACAGCGTCAGTGAGGAGTGTAAACATACCTCATCTAATCAAATTTAAAGTGTAGGGCTGTGTATAGAAAGAAAATGAACCATAGCCCGTATTTGGGTGTTCTTCAAATGGTCAGGACCCCCACAGAGCAGGTGTGATTCAGGCGGTGGATCATTCTCAGAGCTGCAGTGACACTGACGAGGTGGTGGTGTGTTAGTGTGTGTTGTGCCGGTACGAGTGGATCAGACACAGCAGTGCTGCTGGAGTTTACCTCGGTGTCACTGCTGGACTGAGAATAGTCCAGCAACCAAAAAGGACCAACGAAGAGGACGATCAACACAAACTGAGACTGATGAGCTACTGTCTCTGACTTTGCATCTACAAGGTGGAATATTGCTGTTATCACAAAGTGCAGGAGTTATTAGATATGTTATACTTTGTATATGTAGCCAGTGTATGCTTGTTGTGGATGTGGGATATGTGAAGAGATTTTGTGTGTGCGTGTGTGTGTGTGTGTGCTTGTGCATGCTGCTGATGGTTGAGGGACGTGTGTGAATGTCATCTGGCCATCCGTCATGTGGAGAGGCCCCCGGGGGCTGGTGCTAATACCGAAAGCAGCTGCGTGGAAAAGAGCCTTTCATAGCCCCCCCGGCGCATCTTCCAGCTCCAACATCAACACACATTCCTTCTCCATCAGCCTTAAAGCTGCCAAACAGCGCAAAGATATCGCCCACAAATATCACCCGCGCTCGCTAAAGAGCAGGCTTTATTTTAGACGTGCAGGGAGCCAAACCACCATCACATCAGAGACAAAAAGGAAGACTTATTCTGATTCTCACAGTTGTTTTAGTTTGGCTTCTCTCAGTTTGCTTTTCAGTAATGGATTTTTACTTTTTTTTTCTTCTAATTAAACACCTTGCAGACTTACAACTCATGTTCCTATGACTCATGTTCAGCAGTCTAGAAACTCTCCACGAGGGGGCACTATAAGCATAAGTGGCTTTTGGCATTTCGTAAGCGTGGTCATTCATGACGGTGACTCATTGTGTCCTTGCTTTATTTTGCTTTTGTACTCATTGGACCTCAGTCTTGTGTGCTTTTAACACACATAATCTAACAAATCAGCGTAAATAACACTTATTAAAATCCTGTTCTTATCTAGTAATTTTTATTTATATTGCACACATAAAGACAACTACTAATGATGCACAGTAAAAGCATGCTCTTTCTAAGAGAATTAAAATAGACTTAAATGGATGTTAATTTTGCATGTGTGAGAAAGGGTACACTGGCTTTTCTTGTTGGCTATAATAGCATCATAGCCTATGCTGCCAGTATTGTAGCATGACTGCAGTGTATTAGTTATGACTGCAGTGTATTTATGACTGCAGTGTATTATGACTGCAGTGTATTTGTTAGGACTGCAGTGTATTTGTTATGACTGCAGTGTATTTGTTATGCAGTATATTTGTTATGACTGCATTTATTATGAATGCAGTGTATTCGTTATGACTGCAGTGTATTTCTTAGGACAGTAGTGTATTTATTATGAATGCAGTGTATTTGTTATGACTGCAGTGTATTTATTATAAATGCAGTGTATTTGTTAGGACTACAGTGTATTTGTTATGCAGTGTATTTGTTAGGACTGCAGTGTATTTGTTATGACTGCAGTGTATTTGTTAGGACTGCAGTGTATTTGTTATGACTGCAGTGTATTTATTGTGAATGCAGTGTATTTGTTATGACTGCAGTGTATTTCTTAGGACTGTAGTGTATTTGTTATGACTGCAGTGTATTTATTATGAATGCAGTGTATTTGTTAGGACTGCAGTGTATTTGTTATGCAGTGTATTTCTTAGGACTGCAGTGTATTTATTATGACTGCAATGTATTTATTATGACTGCAGTGTATTTATTATGACTGCACTGTATTTGATATGACTGCAGTGTATTTATTATGATTGCAGTGTATTTGTTATGACTGCAGTGTATGTATTATGACTGCAGTGTATTTGTTATGATTGCAGTGTATTTATTATGACTGCAGTGTATTTGTTATGACTGCAGTGTATTTGATATGCAGTGTATTTATTATGACTGCAATATATTTGTTATGACTGCAGTGTATTTGTTATGACTGCAGTGTATTTATTATGATTGCAGTATATTTGTTATGACTGCAGTGTATTTGTTATGACTGCAGTGTATTTATTATTAATGCAGTGTATTTGTTATGCCTGCAGTGTATTTGTTATGCAGTGTATTTGTTATGACTGCAGTGTATTCATTATGAATGCAGTGTATTTATTATGACTGCAATATATTTGTTATGACTGCAGTGTATTTGTTATGACTGCAGTGTATTTGTTATGAATGCAGTGTATTTGTTATGACTGCATTTATTATGAATGCAGTGTATTTATTATGACCGCAGTGTATTTCTTAGGACTGTAGTGTATTTATTATGAATGCAGTGTATTTGTTATGACTGCAGTGTATTTATTATGAATGCAGTGTATTTGTTAGGACTGCAGTGTATTTGTTATGACTGCAGTGTATTTATTATGACTGCAGTGTATTTGTTATGCAGTGTATTTGTTATGACTGCATTTATTATGAATGCAGTGTATTTGTTATGACTGCAGTGTATTTCTTAGGACTGTAGTGTATTTATTATGAATGCAGTGTATTTGTTATGACTGCAGTGTATTTCTTAGGACAGTACTGTATTTATTATGAATGCAGTGTATTTCTTAGGACTGCAGTGTATTTATTATGAATGCAGTGTATTTGTTAGGACTGCAGTGTATTTATTATGACTGCAATGTATTTATTATGACTGCAGTGCATTTATTATGACTGCAGTGTATTTGATATGACTGCAGTGTATTTAATATGATTGCAGTGTATTTGTTATGACTGCAGTGTATGTATGACTGCAGTGTATTTATTATGATTGCAGTGTATTTGTTATGACTGCAGTGTATTTGTTATGACTGCAGTGTATTTGATATGCAGTGTATTTGTTATGACTGCAGTGTATTTTTTATGACTGCAGTGTATTTGATATGCAGTGTATTTGTTATGACTGCAATATATTTGTTATGACTGCAGTGTATTTGTTATGACTGCAGTGTATTTCTTAGGACTGTAGTGTATTTATTATGAATGCAGTGTATTTGTTATGACTGCAGTGTATTCATTAAGAATGCAGTGTATTTGTTAGGACTGCAGTGTATTTGTTATGCAGTGTATTTGTTATGACTGCAGTGTATTTATTATGACTGCAGTGTATTTATTATGACTGCGGTGTATTTATTATGACTGCGGTGTATTTATTATGACTGCAGTGTATTTGATATGACTGCAATGTATTTATTATGATGGCAGTGTATTTGTTATGACTGCAGTGTATTTATGACTGCAGTGTATGTATTATGACTGCAGTGTATTTGATATGCATTGTATTTGTTAGGACTGCAGTGTATTTGTTATGCAGTGTATTTATTATGACTGCAGTGTATTTGTTATGACTGCAGTGTATTTATTATGAATGCAGTGTATTTGTTATGACTGCGGTGTATTTATTATGAATGCAGTGTATTTTTTATACAGTGTATTTATTATGAATGCAGTGTATGTATTATGACTGCAGTGTATTTGTTAGGACTGCAGTGTATTTGTTATGCAGTGTATTTATTATGACTGCAGTGTATTTATTATGAATGCAGTGTATTTATTATGAATGCAGTGTATTTGTTATGACTGCAGTGTATTTATTATGAATGCAGTGTATTTGTTAGGACTGCAGTGTATGTATTATGACTGCAGTGTATTTGTTATGCAGTGTATTTATTATGACTGCAGTGTATTTATTATGATTGCAGTGTATTTGTTATGCGGTGTATCTGTTATGACTGCAGTGTATTTGTTTGCAATACACTTTACATTCTGATAGCAATCAATACATCCAAATAAAAGTAGCACACTAAGCAACTCATCCAATCCTTTAATTTGAACCTGCTTATTTACTTACTATGTCATAGCCTATCCACATGCACATTCTCTCTGCAGTCTGGATTTGTACGCATTTGCACATGTGCACAATCCTGTACACAGCTCTACACACTTATTGCTGAAAGCTAGGGAGCTAGCTGCATGAAAATGGCAAAGAAAGTACCGCTCTTTCCCTCTCTCTGGGACTCCTCCAGCTGTAGTCTGGCAGTGCTTGTACATGTTCATGTTCTAACGCGAGGGGTGGGATTTTTTGGGATGGATGTTTTCAAAAACAAGCTTATATTACTTTTATTGAATCTACAATCTACTTGTTAATCTTCCTTTTTATACTTCCTTTTATATACATAAACATGAAGACAAAAACAGAAGTGTGATTATATATTTCCTTGAGAAACATCAGTAAGCTCAAGAGGTATGTTGATATACTTAGTTATATATAGCTAGCAGTGTTAGAAACATTGAACTATTGCTCAATCTGGTGAAATTTTTGCCTTATCCCTGAAGACTTAAGTACGGCAGCTTTTCTTTTCCTACAACGTAACCTTTCAGATTTGATCTTTCCATTTCTTACAGATAGTCTTGTGCTTCAACCCACAGGATAGGCCTAATCTCACAAAATCCCTCCCTCTGATGTAAATCGAACTCTGAACTCCGTTTTATCTTTTCTTTTTCTGTCTTTCTCTTTCATCTTATCACAGGCTGTTTGCTGGTAGCATCCCCAGGATGACCTTCATCAGTGTGGGCGGCTTCATCTTCCTCGGAGCTTATGAGAAAGTGCGTCGAATGTTGTTATAGTCTGATGTAATCTGGGAGGCTGCCTCAGACTGGGTCAGACTGAAGGGGACTGCTGAATGCCAAAGACCTTATGGTAAAGTCTGTCCACTTTGCCCATCTTGGGACCTCCAATGGACACTCATTGAAAACCAGGCGCCTATCACTTTGAACGTAGAGCTACCTCTAAACCCGAAACTCAAAGCCACGATAACGTTTCAAGACAGTGTTTGAAGTTACTAATAACATCAAAGAGACTTGCATCAGTGATGTTTCTGACTAAACTACATTTGCATATCTCCATAGCAACGAAGAGCATTTTCCCGCTTGTGGTTTGTACTTTTCACTGAAGGGCAAGACTTTCCCTTTAAACAGATGGCGTGGTTAGTGCTATGACTTTTCCCCATTCATTTTCCAGTGAATGACATTGCTGTAAATGCCTCTATTGATCTTGGGTCAGCTCTTTCTAGCCAGAATCGGATGGTATTTTTGAGGATATGCCACAAAACCGACTTGAGATCTGCAGAAATGGAAAGCTCCCCAACAAACTGGACAACGGATTGTGGGTGCAGGACACCAGCTGAGGACCCTGCGGTGGTCTTCAGGGGGCTGGAGCTGGCACACCGGGTGCTGCTTGGGAAACCTTCACCAGATCACATTACCCAGTGGTTTGCATTCCTCATTCCGGGTTATCGATACATAACATATTAAGTTTAGCTACGTGAGTTCTGGGTATTTTACAGCACGGTTCCTTTTCAGACAGAGATGCCATACTCATCACGTGTGATTTAACGTGTCATTAAAAGCGTTTTAAACTTAAAATTGTGTTTGTTTGTTTGTATTTATGCTGCTTTTGAAAACCGTTGCTTCAACCAACATGTCTTCTGAAGCTAAAAGTTCTCCCAAAAAGGTTTTACTGCAGTAACCACCTATTCAGAGAGCTTCAGATGTTGGAATATTGTTGTGGAAATTTGATGGCAGCCATAAGAGTAAGGTTTGGGCACCATTGGTTGGTTGGTACATACACCGCCCCACTGCCCAGTGCTGAAGAGCATTATTTTAAAAACATTTTGTCCTTCAGATTTTCTCCTTATTTATATTTATTATTATAAAATCCAAGCCCTGAGTTTCATCTGAAACCTTCATAAAGCTCCAAATGTTATATCTTTGTTAATAACACAGAATACACTCAGACCAAACAGGAAAAGTAGATGATGCAGACCAGAACGTTTACTCATAATTCACAGTAGGTTTAATCTGCATTATCAACAGTCGTGGCAGTCTCTAAAAGCAAAAGCCCATTTGATCTTACTGTGGCTCATGTAAGCAAACAGCACTTTGGATGAAGGGTGCTTTTTTTAAACTTGGATTAAACATAGGATTCCCAATACAGAGCTAACAATCTCTAACCTCAGTATTACTGACAGTCTAGAACAGCTTAACTAAGAAATGGTTTATTAATTTCAGCAAATGCCTTAAAATAGTTCAGAAAAGTTATTGTAAAAAGCAATAAAAATGAATCAGTGCTGTGTTATATCTCTTAAACCTTTATTTAACTGATAAAACTACACTGAAATAGATTTTCAGTGGCATCTCTGACCAACTTTAGAAGTTGAAGTTGGGACAGAGGCACGGTTCCTACAGTGTTATATCACCTTTCCCTTTAAGGACACTGTTTCAGCGTTTTGGAACTGAGGATACTCCTCGTTGCTGTTTTGTAAGTGGAATTTTTATCCATTGCTTATTTGAATTTATCTGATTAGCCTCTTCATTATACACCATATGTTTACAATAGGAGACAGATCACCACTCCAACAGGCCAGTCAAACCAACACACACACACTGTTTATGAAGTTATGCTGTTGTAGCCTGACATTAGGAATGCACATCTCCTTGAGGGCAGCATATGTCTCTCTAGAATCCCAGTATATGCTCCTGTGCCAATGGTGCTTCGCGTAAATATCACTATATGGACTAAGGTTTACCTCAGAAAAGTCGTGTCCCTTGCTGCTGTCCTCCACTGAATTACTCCTCAGTCTATGTAGCGATATTTAGCACAGTAGCTAATGATGGTCGTCTGACAGCCTGAAGGTCACATGTTATTCAGCAGTGGTGTTCGGTCTTGCCCATGGACTGAGATTTCTCCAGATTTTCTAAATAATTGTTGCTGGCAAAATCAGAGCCATTGCTCGATGCTCTTTTTACATTTAGTCATCATCCCCTGAGCTGTTATCAACTCAGCAGCTGATAGTGGAATGTTTGAAAATGGTCAAACTTCAATTTCATATTAACTTTTCATACACTCATTCATATTTGCTCTGCCTCCACTTTGTTCATATTTGCTAAATACAATCAGAATGATCAGCTTCAACATTGGCAATCTTTTCTTTCTATTTCTGTCAGTTAACATTTAAAAGAATTTTTTTACTGTTTTACTGCATTTACCAAAATGCCCCAGCTTTTCCAGAAAATGGATTTGGAAATACCTACGTGAGTCTGGCAGGTTTTCTGTGGTGTTTAGAGACATTAAACTCTAGACATCTGGTTCCTATCACCGCCACTGTGAATAATTCCAGGGTCAGTCTTCTTAAAACAAAGCATTTCACCTTAAACCACCCTGAATCACTGATTACATCTGATTCATTTTATTACACTCGATTTTATTTTATCTTTGGTGGATTCTTCAAACTCCAGCTGTAAAATGCTACGGTTACAATATAAAAGCTGTTTGCCGTTTTTAATACTGCACTTGGGGAGTTCTACACACAGTGTAGGCTTAATGCAAGATAAAATTCAGACACGAATCAAAGAGCAAAAATGTGACTTTAATAGGCACTTGCCATGTTAAACACGTCAACATCTTTAGCATTGTAAGTTTACAGCGGTTTGAGTTCATCTGAATAAATTAATGTGTCAAGGAAGTGACTTGTTTGGAAACTTCTCATAAAGCCACAGTACAGAATTAGCCAGCAAACAACAAGGTTAAAAACCGTTCTTCTATCTTTTTCTGAAGCGTTCTCTGCAGTGTTAGCTGGCTAGCTCTGTATGTTTATAAAACAGTGTTGAATTAGCGGGTTAATTCTAAAGTCTTGATATGTAAACCAGTTTTGAACTAGCCTAACTGCTAAGCAGTATCTCATGCTAGCTGACTATGCTAGCTAAGAAATCCTGTCCTAGGCGTTACTCCCTCGGTTTGGTAGCTTTAATGTTTCACTGGTAGATAAAGCATTAAAACGCGTTCACAGACTTAAGAGCTGTTTACCTTTTATCTGTTATTTGGTTCGGAGAGTCTACCTGGTGATGGCACCAAGTGGAGTTAGCGTTAGCTAATGGTGTTTGCTGAAGATTAGATACTGGCCATTCCCTGCGTGGAAACCATCACCAGGTGAGGTTTTATCATTCCCTCATTCCCTTTTGTCATTTTGGCAGCATTATTTTCTACTACTAACAGTTTGTTAGTTTTTAGAGTTGTTTTTTTCTTTCTTTCCCACATTCAAAGACTCCCCTCATGTTACAAAATGCAGTCAATAAAAAACAAAGCAAAAATACAGTTCAAATGTACCACAGGTTAACCGTAATGAGAGTGAAGCAGCTTTTTTGTGATTCGTACGGTTGATGGAAGAGCTGGACATGGTGTGACACATTTCATCATGTTACAACATCCATTTCAAATCCTCATAATGACTTGTGAACATTTCATGATGATTGGACTGAGTTAATTGAACATGAACATGCATAAAGTTTGAGAACAATGAGGTTTTGTTACAACATTGACTCAAATCAGTTTTCACCTGGGTTTAAAACTGTAAAACAGCTTGGTTGCTTATGCATGTCTTGTAGCACTGCAGACTTAAGTCTGTGTTCGAGTGAGCTCAGAATAATGTTATTATTATTATTATTATTATCTGAGCCTCCATGAAAGCCAGTATTGTTATCAGTCTTTCCCCTAATTCCGGCCACTGCCGTATATGGTGCAATTCCGCTCTCTCTCTCTCTCTCTCTCTCTCCGCCAATCGCATTGGGTTAAAGAATAAGACGTAAGATCAAGCCTTAGTAGGGCATTTAAACATCAGTCTCCCAAGAAATCACACATCTAAACAATATTTAAGTATCTGTAACAGTGTTGTAATTCTTTGTGTGCAAAACTGCATGTAGAACACAACACATTTCCATTTCGCGATATTTTCCTCAGTGTAAAAGTTAGCTTCCTTTTCTCTGAGGGGAAAATCTACCGCCACTGTAATCCTGACATGTAGAGTACGGATACCAACACGGGACAAACGTAATCTCATTGTGAACCTCTCAAAACCACTGAATGTGGTAGAAAATCTCGTTTGACTGTCACAAGCAGGGGAAGCGGCTGAAGTTAGGGGGCGCTAGAATCTTAGCAGTATTGGCACCTACTTAAATAAAAGCGTTTTTATCTAAAAACATATTTTCTTTCAAATCTACACATATTTGACTCCTGAGAAATGTTAATTTGAGTGAGTAAAGTACTTCTATTTATTTACAGTTAGCTAAGATTTCCAATATTGTAATTAAAGTGGCCGGAACTAGGGGTAATTACGCTAGCTATTACCTAGCCAGCTAACACTGGTGATATAAGTGATCAATGACATACTTACACTGAGTGTGTTAACATACACTTAATAATCTGATCATTTGTGAACACAGGAGGCATATTTTGTGTGATATTTCCTTGTTACATATCAAATGTTCTGGGTTATAAGCTTCAGTCGAACACAGCGTATGTTTGAGTATGTTACTGTTAAGAAACGTGGGTGTGTTGTGTATGCACAGATTTTGTCTTACATTTCAAAAAACGGTGAGACCTGTCTGAGAATGAGAATATCATCCAATATCATCCTATTAATACCAAAGTGCTGAAATATGTTCCCCGCCTCACATTCGCCAAAAAAAAGCATACAAAAAAACACTTTTCCCTATAGTGTACCATACAGGTTCTGTCCAGTTCAATGGCAAGCCGTGTCATAAGGCTGTGTATAAAAGTTACAGGGCTTGTCTCACAAGAAATGTTCCATTTCATGGTTTAAAAAAAAAAAAAAAGACATGTCACTGATTCTTTGTTCATGCTTTAAGGCACCAGGGCTGAGGAACTGGGAAACTCAGAAAGTGTTTGTAAAAAGAGAGAAAAATAGCATCACTCCGTTCTGATCATGCACAGAATAGATTCAAATACTCTTCTGTAATTATTCATATATATGAAAACTCTTAACTCTTATGTACAATTCCAAGTCCACTGTTAAAGCACTCTGTTGTGTACAGTATTCCCTACATTAGCATGCTTCAAAATGCAAGTCACATTTTTTTGAGCGGTGAAAGAAGCCTCCCTGAGGAGGAATTAAATTTATTTACAGTTGTAACGCTCGGACCGGGGCACCAGCGTCCCCAGTCCAAGCTTCGCCTTCAAACTCCGGGACTGCCCCGATTCTGAATTCAGACACAGGGCCAGCTCCATCCGCCCCTCGGTTGGAGGTAGCAGTTCGCAGTGCAAAGAAGATATAAAAATCATTATAAAGTTTTAACCTTTGTGTGGGCTGCTAGTCACTGGCCCGTCTCAAGGGGGCGCTCTCACTGTGTGTGAGTCTATCTGAGTGCGTGTGTCCATTGGGTAACAGAGTCTTTGTGAGCTCAGAAACACATTCAGCATCTGTGTGGGCGGGGGAGAGGGATGTGGGGCTTTCAGGATGGTGGTAGCTTTCGTCCGCTGACGGAGAGCTTGCGTTCGCTGTCTTCTTCGCAGAAAACCCTAAGACAAAAGGAAACTATGGTTAGTAATATGATTTATTAGGTACTGGGTCAACCCGATGAATCTGACACACACACACGCACACGCACATCTTGAACACAATGCAGATGGCAACCGTCCTGAGGTGAACTGAATTTTCAGATAGACAGAATGCCTCACACGTTCACACGTTCACACGTTCTTTCACCTGGCCCTCGGGCCATGGAATGCTGTATGTGACCGCACACCATCCCTCCGCTCTTAAAACCAAGTTGAGTGAAATCATTCCATCTATTCTGGGACAGGACGAGACCTGCCTGAGCTTTCATTAGCTGATGATAGAAACAGAACATTTCTGTTGATTTATGAGCGAAGGGCGGGCAGTCATGAATCAAACTCGCATCTACAGTTTGGCACTCGGATATTGGGCAATGAAACTCGCATGCAGTGCTGTCAAGTCTATTCAGTCTGCTCTCATCGCTGAGGAGGGAGGGATTTGTACCTGTTTTACTGTTCGTTTTTAATTGCTAACCTAATTTATACTGATATAAACAGTGCAACATTGCACAAAGTTAGCATTAAGCAGTTTACGTTGCTCTACAGAATAGCCGGGACTGGAGGATTGGAGATGTAAACAGTCAGCCATTTTGGTTCTAGAGTATTTAGATACAAAGCCCTGACCTACAGAACAATGAATAGCAAACAAGTCCCTTTAATCTTTTATTGTGTGAAATATTTTCATATTAACCTTCCCTTGGTAGCCATGTTTGCTATTTGTGAGATGCAGTATCACATTGCCCTGTGATGTAAAATCAGTGTGGTACACAATGTTATTCTAGAAACATAATTTTCGTACCTTTTCCTTCGCTATGTTTCTTGTGTGTTGGCCTGTCGTGGTTGCTGGGGAAGATGGGCTGTGTGTCTCTCCTCATGCCTTTGGGTGTGCCATTGCAGTGTGTGTCGCTCGTCCTGTGGCTGCTGTAGGCTGAGTGAGGCTGCGTGTGCTGGTACTCCGGACCTGAAGGGTGTGCTATGCTTTGGGGGTGGTAGTCTAGAGGCTTGGAGTAGATGGCGCTGTTTTCCATGCAGTCTGTACATACCACCGGAACATCATAGCCACCTAGAAAAGTTGCATAGAAATCAGCGCACTTATACGTAGACTTTCAACATCAGAGAGAATTCTGGAACTTAAATTCCCACATGTTTTTGCATTTTAAAACATTAATTATGGCAGCACTTATAGAAATCCAAGAAGATAAGTTTAATATATAGAGTACTCCTGGTTGGTAGGAGAAATTTCGGATACTGGAAGCCTGTGCTAGCATTTCTTCTGTGGTGTTGCTATCAGTGTGTGAAGAGTGGGAGAAGAGGTTTGCATTGACAATCCAACACAATGGGCAGCACTTTGAACACTTTGAACTTTTCTGAAGTGGTCAGAAACTTGTAAATAACTCATGAAAGAATAAAGTTACGTTAAAACCAAGCACACCATTGTTTTTCTTGTGAAATTCCCAATAAGTTTGATGTGTCACATGACACTCATCCACATTGAAAAAACTAAAGTTGGATCCAAAATGGCTGCCTTCAAAATGGCCACCATGGTCACTACCCATCTTGAAAAGTTTCCCCCCTCCCATATACTAATGTGCCACAAACAGGAAGTTAATATCACCAACCATTCCCATTTTATTAAGGTGTATCCATATAAATGGCCCACCCTGTACATTCTGGGTTTTATGATAGTAAGGACATTTTCATGAGTGAGGACCTGAAGGTGACCTCATACAGACCTTTAAAATGTAGTAAGTTAAAAACCAGTAATTCAGCTTACCATTGCTGTCTCTGTGTCCACTGAGCTGGGAACCTCCACTGGACTCCACGCGTATACACACGTCCTGCCTCTCGGACAGCGTCCCTTGTGAGGACAGGTAGCTTGGGACATCTGGAGGGACAATTGTCTCATCTAGGACAATTCAAAATAGCAAATACGTTTAGGCTCTCGTTGACACAACAGTTAGACAAACATTTTTTATGAGAAATCTAGGAACATTATTCCCCTGATGTCTATATTCATACTGTGTACATAGGTATCCAGTCATTTAAATATATAGTTATTACTGCAATATAGATATTAGCATAATTTATAATGGAATATGTCTTAAAAACATACCTGTGTTAACGCTGCACTCCTCGCTCTTTTTCCTCGTTTGGTAGATGATGCAGACCCACACCAGGGAGGTCACTACGATGCTGGTGACGACGGCGATGACGATGATGCCGATAGTGACTGTGCTGGGGCCGGTAGATTGGGAGCAGGGGCTTGTGGGACGCTGGTAAACGTTGAGTCTACAGTGAACACGCTCGGTCCCCAGGGCATTGGACATGACACATGTGTAGCGCCCGGCGTCCTCGAGAGACGCGCTGCCAATCACCAGCAGTTGGTTCCCGGGCGTGAAGTGGTGCCGCTCACTGGGCCTCAGAGGCTCGTCCCCTCGCAGCCAGGAGATGCGTGGAGGGGGGCTTCCCAGAGCTTTACACTGCAGAGCCACCGTCTCTCCAACTACAACACTGCGGTCCTCCATCCCCTGAGCCAGGTGGGGCGTTTCTGTGAGCAGAAATGGGAATAAAGTTTTTTAAGTAAACCTGGTAGAGCACCTACACAAACACAAGGATAAAACAAACCATTACAAACAAGAGGGAGAGGGTGAAATGAGTAAAAGATGAAAAAAATTAAGCAATTAAAAAATTTTACTGTGCAAAATTTAAAGCAGTAAACGAGGCCAATCTGATGAAAACAGCACTGTCTGATGACCTGAGAGTTCTGTAGGGTTTATAAACAAAAATGGAAAGACTGATCAGTCAAAATAGGATGTACATCACTGGACATGGTGTGGTGTGCAAAACTAACATGTTAAAGCAACATTAGTATTAGTATAGTATACTAGTATTAACACTAGTAACAACTAATATTTTACCGTACGATTACAGCTTTAAAAAACACTGTGATGTTTCACTGTGAGCCTTTTGTTGTTGTAGAGCACTGCAGAAACTGAATTATGTACAGCCTTCATCCCCCTTTTTTTTGATTTCAGGACAGTGCTGTGAAAGTGAATTACACTCTGCAACTGTAGGGGGAGCTGAAGAGCAAAAAATGCCAAATACAGTTAAAGGCTAAGCAGCAGCAATATGAAAGTGTCAAACAAATAAATCCAGTGGAATTTGAGTTCCTAACTTGTGTTTATTGATAGTCAGAAAACATGTTATTTCTTACTAATTCAAGGAATAAGGTTTAAAAGACCGTTGGTCCCCCCCCCAACGGTGTTGGGAAACTCTAATAGGCGTCTTGCCTGTGACGTAGATGGTGGACAACAACTCTAGAAGCTGCACTTAATTTAATGCAAAATGACGAAAAGGTGTGTTGTTTTTGGCTGCAATCATTCAATGTACAGTGGGACATCTGTGCACAAATGGCCCAAAGATCCCAAAATATCCAGAAAATTGACTAAATTTGTCAACTTTAAACGGGCACTTTGGAAAGGACCCTCCGCTCACTCCGTTATCTGTAGCTCATTTCACTGGCACTTTTCCAACAATATGGGCATGTAAGGAAACCAACGAAAGGTGTTCAAGATCCTCTGTAGCATGGAGGTAAACAGGGTAAGGACACTCACTTCGCCTGTTTTAGTTGGTGTTAGTTAATGTTAGCTTGACTTGCTAAACTCGGTGGCTCAGATTATACTCGGCTACGTAGCTGCATTACGGAGGTTTATAGTGTCGGATGAATTCGAGTTCGACTTCGATGCAATATAAAAATATGGGTTTTATTAAATAAAGAAACAGATTCCATGTGTTCTGGCTTCAAGCAAAGAAAAATAGTTACAAATAAGATAAGCACAAAAAAAGGCTGTAATTTTGACTTCCTGTCTTTGTGTTATTCCTGCAGGTGGCTGTGTAAAGCGGCTGTTCTGCAGCTGAGCTCCGGCCTGAGAAAAGCTCTCATATCCCAGTGATTAAGCCTCTTGGCCTCTCAGCGACCCCCACTGACCTCTCCCATCTGACCCCAAACACAAGGCCACAGCTGCACCAAACAAAAAAAATATGAAAACATTCTTTCATGCCGTGGAGCGAAGCTAAATCCCAGCAGCTTTAGACCCAATAGAGCTTGTTCTCTCTGAACTAAACCCAATAGGAATCTCAGTCTCTCTCCAAAAGTAGGACTAACTCACTCCCTGTTTCAAACAGACACGGGAATGCTGTCCCCCCCCCCCCCCTCACCTTTTCCACAAGTGAACACACCACAAGGATCAAGCCGTTGTCTAAACAGCCCAGTTCAGAACGGCCGCTTTCAGCGCCTTTAAACGATAATGAGCCGCTCTCTGTTCACTCTGACCCCAGCGTACAGCAGTGAGGAGCGAGGAGCTGAAGCTGTTTTCACTTGGTTTTCATTCTAAAATAAGAGTGCAGTTCTGGCAGATAGATTATTATGTGTTAGTCGAGTTCTTACCCAGTACAGTGAGTGTGACGTTGGCTGAGATCATCCCCGCTGTGTTTTTGGCCGTGCAGCTGTAGACCCCCATGTCCTCGGGCTTCACGTCCATGATGAAGAAGACGTCATCGTCAGGCATCACCTGCATGCGGCGCTCTCTGGCTGCAGGGAAATCCGTGCCACCGTCCTTCTGCCATGCCACCTGAGGAGGAGGGTGGCCTTTAGCCGCACACTCCAGACGCGCCCTGGTGCCCGCACGGATGGTGATGTCTTGGGGCGTCTTTACGAAGGAAGGCAGCACTGTGTGGAGAAACCGAGAGAGCAGAGATTTAGGCATAGCAAAGTTAATTCCTCCTTCCCCTAACTGCATAAAACACCACACAGAGCGGCTATTCACAGCTGTGGTTAATTTTATTGGGTTTAGGAAATGGCTCGAGGAGGCGTAAAAACCACAAGATATAAATGAAATAAAAGCTTTGAAGACAGACAATCTGCTGGACAAACAGCCAGCACATGTAATACTCCTCAAACCCTGCTAAACCAATTTGTTCCAAATTCCAAATGTGCATGAAGAGACATGGTCAGGAGGAAAAGGAAAATGGACACTAATCACATTTTGGCTTGGGAAGTCTCCCTCTGCTTCTGTTCCACAGTCCAGTCGCTCAGACCTGGTTGTAAACACTGTGAAGCTGAATGGACAGAGGACTGAACACACGTAGTGAGAATTTACACCTAATCCTTCCCTGAGCAAGTAAGCAGTGAGCATTAGTGTTTTATTCTTAATTCTAGATTCTTCATGAGATATTACATGTGATATTATAAAATAGACCAGAGGAGAGGAGAAGGAAAGAAAAGAAGAGAGGAGAAAGGTCCAGAGGAAGAAGAGAAGAGATGAGAAGAGACCGGAGGTGGTGAGAAGGAAACAGAAGAGACCAGAAGACAAGTTAAGAGAAGAGAAGAGAAAAAAAAGAAGAGACCAGAGGAGAAGAGGAGAGAAAAGACCAGCAGAGAAGAGAACAGAGAAGAAGAGAAGAGACCGGAGGAGGTGAGAAGAAAAGAGGAGACCAAAAAAAGAAGAGTAGAGAAAAGAGATAAGAAGAGAAGAGAAGAGAAGGGACTGGAGGAGGTCAGAAGAAAAGAGAAGAGACCGAAATAAAAGAGTAGAGAAAAAAGAAGAGAGACCCACAGAGAAAAGAAGAGAACAGAGAGTAAAAGAAGATAACAGAGGAAAAGAGATGAGGAGAAGAGAAGAAAACAGAGGAGAAGAGAACATGGGAGAAGTGAAGAGACCAGAAGAGAAGAGAAAAAAGAGAAGAGACCAGCAGAGAATAGAACAGAGGAGAAGAAAAGAAGAGAACAGATGAGGAGAGAAGAGAAGTGATGGATGTAAGTGTAGGACTGCGAGCTCACCGCTAACACTGAGCCGGGCTTTGTTGGAGTAGGTGGAGCCGAAATGGTTGGAGATGATGCACTGGTAGCGTCCCTCGTGTTGGAAGTCGATGTGTCGGAGGTGGAGGACAGTGGTGTACTCCATGACTCCTCCTTCGCTGGAGCGCACATGGGCGAAGTTCTCCACTTCAGCGTTTCGCAGCGTCTCCTGGTCCTTACGCCACGTGAAGGTCATGGGTGAGCTGCTGCTGCTGGCCGCTGTGCAGGTCAGTCGCACGTCCTTCCCTTTCACCGCTGCAGTCACCACAGGGTGAACCGTGATCTGCGGCTTGGGCAGATCGTCTACAAGGAATATTTACAAAGAACATGAATGACACACAATATATAAGGTTACACACACACACACACACACACACACACACACACACACACACACGCCAAGAATATCGTTATCTCCAAAATACCCTGAAATATCGTGATATTATTTTAGGGCCATGTCGCCCACCCCTAATTGGTAGTGGACTCATCTAATCAGAGGCTTTAAAAAAAGTATGAACTTACCGCACACGAAGCTCTGTGGCGGGACCTGGAAGATGCTGCTGCCCTTCAGACTCTCAGGGTGAGCACATGTGGCCTGAACACCTGACTGAAGACCACGAGTGACCACCCATTCAGGAAACCAGTGAAGCTGGCAGTCACACAGGAAACTATCACTCAAGATCTCACTACAGAGAGAGAGAGAGAGCAAAGAAACAAAAAGTGAGAGGAGAGAGAGCAAAGAAACAAAGACAGAGAGAGAGAGAAAAGAAACAAAAAGAGAGAAAAGAAACAAAACGAGAGAGGAGAGAGAGCAAAGAAACAAAGAGAGGAGAGAGAAAAGAAACAAAAAGAGAGAAAGAGAGCAAAGAAACAAAAAGAGAGAGAGCAAAGAAACAAAAAGAGAGAGAGCAAAGAAACAAAAAGAGAGAGAGAGAGAGAGTGCAAAGAAACAGAGAGAGAGAGAGAATAGTAGTTTTAATGCAGAAAGTTTCCTCTATTTAAGTTGAAAAACAGGGTTTAAATATTTTCTCATCATTCAAATCTCTCTGTTGTGGCCTTGGGGGATATTTCACACACACCGTGTGTCTGCGGCAGTAAATGAAAAAGCTTGATGAAAAATACTAGTGAAAATGCTACTGATGTAATTTCCAGTTAGTGGCTACTCACATTTATCTATTATGATTTTTATTATTGGAAACAATAATCATTTTGACCAAAGCACTTCTTTAAGGTTGACTTACAGACTGTGAAGGCTCTTCATCTTGCTGAAAGCCTCTGGTAGAATGGAGCGGATAGCGTTTTCCCCCAGGTTTCTGTTCAGAGATTAAACAGAGGGCCTTCAGAGTGGAGACGGAGAACATGGGAATGTCCCCAACACACACACAAAACCCTGCCTCACGCACATTTACCTCTCTCTCTTAATAAATTACATTTACGGTCCATAATCTAAAATGTCTCTAAAGGGGAGGAAAAAACCTAGGCTTAAGTTGAGGTATGGGTTTATTACCAAAAATATAATAAATATAAATACTTAGAATTGTACTCAGAAATGTACCTGAGTAAATTAATAATAATAATAATATTATTATTATTATTATTATTATTATTATTATTAAGTACTAACTAATGAGTAGATTTGTACATATCCCTAAAAGGATGTCTTCAATCTAGTCTTACACACACACACACACACACACACACACGCCAGCTTTCTCTAGAACAGTCTATAAATTCCATTTCTTTGACAAAACGCTCCATATGCTCAGTAAGTGCTCGCCTCTCAGAAGGAACCAGGCCTGAGCTGGAGCTGGCTGGACAGGACTCTGAGCAGCTGGCCGAGCGAGCTGCCTCACTCTTCTCCTCTTACAAAGACGCTATTAAATTGCTAGCAGCCCTCTCAAGCATCTACTTTTGGCAGAGAGCAGCGAGGCCACGCGGCATTGTGGGATACTCACAGGTGCTCCAGGGCGTCCAGGCCAGAGAAGGCCCTCTTGGCCACCGACTTGATCCTGTTTCCAAACAGCGTTCTGCCATGTTCCAAACATGAGGGAGTGAGGGGACGCCGGGAACACCGGTGAGAGAGAGAGAGAGAGAGAGAGAGAGAGAACATGGACAAGGGGAAAGGGAAAATATTTTTTGGGGGAGGGGGGTGAGTGGAGAAAGGCAAAAGAAAAAGAGAAAGTAGAGAATGAGCAAATACATTTGATAATGAGGCACATTCAATGGGATTGGGACATTTTTTAAAAATTATATATATATAGAGAGAGAGAGAGAGAGCAAGCAGCACAATTAGCTGAATCTGATAAAGAGTGGGGTATCGGTGGTATTGGTAATGTGAACTGTGCGGAGATTAGTAAGAAGGCAAGAGATTGGGGCTCCAGCACCGCCCTTCAAAGCGCACTTTTATCTTTATTAGAATTCAGTGGCGATGACAGGGCGGGGTCCGCCTTCATGAAAAGGGGCTTCAGTGAGGGGACGAGTCCGGCAGCTTGTAGAGTAATAAACAGCGGCCTTGTCATGGGCTGAGGTTCAAACGCAGAACAAGCTGCTTGAACCCTTCTAGGGGGCTAATCCTACTTGCTCTTCAAAAGCTGCCCCTGAGACACACACACACACACACACACATGGTTCCTAGCTCAGGGAACATGACCATGACCTCTGTAATGGAGGATTTTAATGCCCCAGATGAACACACAGTCAAACACACCAGCGTTGGATCTCCAGACTAGGAGGATTACACAAGGAACAACAAGGAATAGCCCGCGAATGAATGAATGAATGGCATAGGCACAGAAATGTGTGGTATGTCTCTGAAGTTTGCTCCTTTAGTTGTGCACTGCAGCTATGAAGCTAATAGCAGTATAGCCAACTGTTAGCATGATACTTGTAGTCTTTACCAATCTCAAGCTAGCTTTTAAGCTGCATTGTATGCTACCGGAGCCCAACGCGCTTAGAGGAGAACACCAAGTGCCTAGTTGTATTCTGTCAGCTAACAGAACCCCACACTGGCTAGAATCATAATGACTAATAGCAGGAAGAGGGAAAGCCACCCTACCCACCCTCCATAGAAAGACAAGCTAGTTGTTCTCGCTTGGATAAGATATGATGATAGAACCAGAGCTCAGACAGTCAGAAAAGACAAAGGGTTAATGTGAACGCTAGCCTGACTCACAGTGAGTTAGCCCCCTGTGCTGTCTGTCACCAGGAAGAGTGTGTATATGTGTGAGTGTTTGTGTGAGAGAAAAGTAGACAGGACCTGTCATCTCTTGTTTGATAGAGACATCACTTTCACTATTCTCCAACGCCCCCCCGTCGCTGCTCAAGCAGAAGCACAAAACACAGGTCACCAGTAAGGAGCTGTGGGCTCTGTATCTCACACTGGCCTTTTCTCTTGTTCTTCAGCTCAGTTACACTGCCCACTTACAGCAACACTGTACCTAACAACGAGCTAAAGCTGCTAATAACATAGAAAAGCTCTCAGGAATGAGGTGGGCTGTATATAATGTTTTATATTTTGTTTTTTTTTTTTTGGTTACATGAATATTTTATTAATATGTTTGCTAATGGCAGCTAATTAGCAATATTAGCTAGCAATAAAAAGCTAGCATGAATCAACTAGCACTTCAAATAAGATCAATTATCCATAACAATTACAGAAAATACATTTCTATGTTTTAGAGAAACATTTTAGATAAGTAAAAAAAGAGCTATAAAGAAAAAAATGAGCTAATGCTAATTAGCTTTCATCTAAACTTTATTAGTTTTGTTCTTAACTGAAATAAGCTTTGTTCTTAAGCTAATAAAACTCGCTAATACCACATACGCCTCTTATTTGAATCTTATTCATTTTTCAGCTGGTAAATAAGTTTAAATTAAGCTGTTTATATTATCTGAAAAATGCCTTGCATGATTTTAACTGGCTAATATGTCGTGAAACGGCTTCCTGCTTAACATGAGCAAAATTAAATACTGCTCAATTTCATTATGAAGTAGCCTACATTAATTGGATTTACCCATCTGTTCATTAGCATGTTATGGAAGTGTATTTAGGGCGCCTCTGAAGCTCAGGAAATCTATTCATGTGAAAATGGGATTAAAAATGTAAGCCATCCCAAAAGAAGAAGAATAACTTCTGTGGAAGAGTGGAGGAAGAGGAAAGATCTGATGGGTGTTTTCCCAGTCTCCTCCATGTCCGAAAAAAAAAATAAAAGAACAGGGGAGTGGGTATTAGTAACGGTGACAGGTTCAGTGGGCTGCTAAAGCTACACACTCCTCTCGCTCAACTATGGGAACATCCACATGCACAAAGCAGGTGAAACGCTCTTTGATGTGATTCAGCTCTGGACCTCTCGCGTTCCCAGATCGGGTCAGTGGGCTGTCCAGCAGTGGGATTTCACCAGAGCTTTGCATCACCAGCAAGTGTCCAGAATAAAAGGAGGGGGCATTAGGGGCAAATGGGTGTTTGATGTGTCGCGACAAACCTTTGCCCTCCCATTTCATGCCCTCTCAAGATCAGACAACAGAACTACAGGCCAGAGCTCACCTTGGATCTTTAGAACCTCCTACACATGACAGTCCAGCAGAAAGAGCGCAGTGAGAACATGAAAGAAAGAAAGAATTAAAAAAAGAATGAAAGATAGAAAGAGAGAGAATGAGAGAGACTCCAGAGACTCCATACTATATTAAACTCGACCATCTACAAGCAGGTCTTCCTGCTAAACCCAGGCCCACACATGAAAAGTATGTGAGTGAAAGAAGAGAAGCAAAAAAGTGTGTGAGTGACGCATTGAGCCCAGAGGGGAAATAAAGCTGAACCTGTCTCAGCTCTCTCCACACACACAGCCAGCGGGGAGAGAGAGAGAGAGAGGGAGTAAAGAAACTCCTCACTAGACACTCAGGACAGAGGGTGAAAGAGGGAGGGAATAGAGGATAGAAGAAAGACACTCACAGCTTTCGGAGGCTGTCGAGGCCAGCAAAGGCTCCATTGGTGTCCTCGATTGTTCCGGAAATTTCGTTGTGGTCCAGCTCCCTGTGGAGAGCGGAGAGAGAGAGAGAGAGAGAGAGAGAGATGGAGAAGAACATAGTTGGCTCTGGATCTTTATTTTGTCGGCAGGAGGTTCACTCACTTGTTTTTATATCTTGTCCAGGACATGGGATCATATAGGACTCATAGGTATATATACAGTTACAAAATGGCTACTTTTACAGAGAAGGAAAATGTCCTCTTAACTTCTTCTTAACCTAATGGAACAGTTTTCTTTATTCATATAATGTAGGCAATTTCTATTGGTCTTAGGACTGGACAATAATTCAATATCAATAAATATTGCAATATAAAATGTTTCAATAATAATCATATGCTTTTCAAACACATTTTCAATATTTCAATATCTATTATTTACAACATCTGCCGTGGGTTCGATTCCCGCTCCAGGTGACTGTCTGTGAGGAGTTGGTGTGTTCTCCCTGTGTCTGCATGGGTTTCCTCTGGGTGCGCCGGTTTCCTCCCACAGTGCAAAAACACACGTTGGTAGGTGGATTGGCGACTCCAAAGTGTCCGTAGGTGTGAGTGAATGTGTGTGTGTGTCTGTGTTGCCCTGTGAAGGACTGGCGCCCCCTCCAGGGTGTATTCCTGCCTTGCGCCCAATGATTCCAGGTAGGCCCTGGACCCACCGCGACCCTGAACTGGATAAGCGCTTACAGATAATGAATGAATGAATGAACAACATCTGCCACTGACTGACGGTCATTACAGGGCACTGTTGTCAGTTCCTAATGATATTTACAAAGCAAAAATATTTATGTTTGATGGTGATGTCTCATGTTTCTTATTTGTTCTTAGGGATTTCTTCAGTGGATTTTACGTTATTTTATCTATATCACAATTATAATTTATCGACCAAAATATATCATGATATAAATTTTGACCATATCGTCCACCCCCGAACAGAAATGGTCAAAAATTACTTTTCCATTAACTTTAACACAAGTCTTCTGATCATTTGTGTTCCTTTAAGGTTCCCAGTATGATACAGGGTTTTTTATTGATATATTCTACCATATGTGTGTTTTTAAACCTTAACTTTAACCTTAAACTCAGCAACTAGAAAGATTTAAAAGAAATAAAATAATTAAACAGGAAACAAATGAGTTGAATAGAAAGTGAGCCCTGACAATGGACAAAAACAAACCAATCAAAAGCACACACACACACACCTGTGTCTAAACAGACCTCTTCTTTTTTTCCCCTCTTTATTCCTTTCGTTCTCTCACTGCCAGCCAAACACATTCTTTCCTTTGTGAGGCATGAGACTGAGGAACACAGCCATGCACAGGCTAATGCATGCATAATGTATGACAGCTGAATGTAACACACACACACACACACCCACACACACAGAGCTAATGGAACTTATCAGTACAGTGAAGATCTGTTGGCAGGTTTGGGCGCATGGGCACATCGCAGTGACTGGGCATGTCACAACTGGGCCCAGGGTTCAAATGATTCATGACTATTACAATGTGGCACTGACATGATTCAGCATCACAACACTCTCAATACATTTAAAGAGGACACATTACGAGTAAATCTGTTGTTCAATGCTTGCGTACGTTAATTCGGGAATCTGGAGCCCACCAACCTACGCCCTAACACCACCCGGTCCCGCCCCTTCTTCTGAGTCTCTCCAATCACAGCCCTGAACCCATGTTTACGTGAGAGTGCAAAGACGAGGTTAAACGCAGCAAAACAGACCGAGTAAAAAATGAGGGAAAGAGGGTTTGCCTCCTTTAACTGCAGTTAGAGCTCCTACTCTTGTGTGAAGGATTTATGTTAGATGTTAGAACATTGCTGTGAGGGTCTGATGGCAACCGTAAAAGCACTAAAAAGGTCAGGAATTGAGGTTTGATCATTAAATTATGGAAACCCAATTCCACTCTGTGGAGACTGCAGTTCCACTGCTCCACAGACCAGTGCTGGAGGATTATACCCCTCCAGACGACACCTGCCATTGCGCATGATGATGTTAGGCTTATGGTGATTATACAAACTGTGCATGAAACAAGGTGAACGCTCAAGCAGCGATGGGGCAATTTAAAGCAGTTGAAATCCCCCATTAGGGCTGGTGCCTGGATACTTTTGGGGACAAAAAAACAGATGGGAACATTTGCTGACAGAACACAAACTCTTCGCTTTAACTCTGGGCATGACCTCAAAACGTCCCTCAAAACAATCCAAAGGGAAACGTTAAGAGAGACAAAAGGTGGGCGGGAGCGGGGGTGTGGTGTGTCTTAATTCCTTTGAGACTAAGTATTTTGTGTGGGTGCCACTAAAAGACCCTCTTTCAAACTGTGAAGAAAACACTTTTTCCTGCCTTTTCTGCTTTCTGACAGCCCCCCTCCCCCCCCCCCCCTCCCAGCTTTCATCCCCCTCTCCCCTTCTCTCTCTCTCTCTCTCTCTCTCTCTCTCCTGCCAGTTTCCTTTTCCTTCTGGATGGTTGATCCTAAATGAGAGCTGGTTTGTTGACGGCGAACCCCAGGTCCCCTCCGCTTCTCGATCGCCCCGCTCCGACTCTCTCTCCAATTAAAGCTGCCCCTGCTCTGTTTCAGTAGGAGATTGGGACACACGCTAAAACCATGATTATATTAGAACTGTCTCACTGCACACACAAACAGAGAGAGAGAGAGAAAGAGAGAGAGAGAGAGAGAGAGAAAGAGAGAGAGAGAGAGAGAGAGAGAGACTGGTATAGATTTTGGGAGTGTGTATAAGTATGAGCTGAGGGATCTTGGGATAGAAAACTCTCAGCGGCACATGGAGGTAAAAAGATTAGCACATCAAAAAGGACAGGCCACGGGACGAGGGCGAGAAACCAAGCAAGACAGACAGGAAGAATAGACAGAGGAAAAAAGAGGGGGTCTGAGGGGGCCCCCACCACCAACCGATTCACCCCTATGCCAGCCAAAAGTATCTCACAGACCAGACATACGCACAGATACACACACACACACACACACACAGCTTTGTATGTGATAATTAATATATTATTTTTATGCATGTCTAAATACCTAAGTATAATAACAACAATAATAATAATATAAAATAGGAACTCTATGTATTATTTAGGTATTATATATTTTTCTTTATAAAACTGGAAAATGGTACAATGGAATAAATAAATGTCATATTTTTATATATGTTATACGTAGCATTTCCTTATTCCATGTATTACATTATTCCGCTTAAAGGCTAAGCACCAGCGATATGACAGTGTCAAACAAATAAATACAGTGGAGTTTGAGTTCCTAACTTGTGTTTATTGATAGTCAGAAAACATGTTATTTCTTACTAATTCAAGGAATAAGGTTTAAAAAACACCCCCCCCCCCCCCCCCCCCCCAGCGGTGTTCGGAAACTCTAATAGGCGTCTTGCCTGTGACGTAGATGGTGGACAACAACTCTAGAAGCTGCACTTAATTTAATGCAAAATGACGAAAAGGTGTGTTGTTTTTGGCTGCAATCATTCAATGTACAGTGGGACATCTGTGCACAAATGGCCCAAAGATCGCAAAATATCCAGAAAATGGACTAAATTTGTCAACTTTAAACGGGCACTTTGGAAAGGACCCTCCGCTCACTCCGTTATCTGTAGCTCATTTCACTGGCGCTTTTCCAACAATATGGGCATGTAAGGACACCAACGAAAGGTGTTCAAGAGCCTCTGTAACATGGAGGTAAACAGGGTAAGGACACTCACTTCGCCTGTTTTAGTTGGTGTTAGTTAACGGTAGCTTGACTTGCTAAACTCGGTGGCTCAGATTATACTCGGCTACGTAGCTGCATTACGGAGGTTTATAGTGTCGGATGAATTCGAGTTCGACTTCGATCACATTTACAAGAATAACGGTACCTCTACATTTGAGTTTAGCTTATTGCTAGGCTATTGTCATGAATAATGTTGGTTATTTAGCTAGCTAGATACTGTCATAACAGTCAGTCATAACGGGGTTTTACCGCGGCGTTGTTCAGCTGTTGTCCACCAGTGATGTCACGGTCGCGTTCAAGAATTTCCGTAGTGAGCTCAGGTTTTTCAGTCAATTTAATAAAATTGTCAGTTTTAAAGCAAATTAAGCTGCTATTTTCATTTTAATTCATACTTAGTCAGTAACTAAAATAATGTGAAATATTCATGGAGGTCCATTAAGTGATGCTTAGCCTTTAATATACTATTTAATTATTACTTACTGTAATAATATTTCCCACGTGTATTTTATAAATATAAATATACATCTTACCTGTTATAAAAATACAGTATATAATATGTAATATAGATTTTCTCATCCTAAACCCCTACTGTTATAGTCTTTGATCATTTTAAGTGACTGTCTTTATTGAAACTTTAGACTCTGATTGTTGGTTTTGTTATTTCAGCGAGTCACTGGCAGCACTGTGACTAAATATGGTCAGGCCAATAAATCAAACTGAATTACATCAAAACACACTCAGAGAAATAAAGAGAGCCAACATAAGAGAGCAGGAGTGTGTGTGGATTCAGTAACTCTGTGTGTGTGTGTGTGTGTATACGGTGAGCTTTCTTTAAGAAAGTGTGTGCGTCTGTCCTGAGAGGCCTGAGACAGGGAGCTCCGGTGGGAACCAATGTCCAACAAAGAAGAAAAGCACTTTCACAAACTCAAACAGCAACACATCTGAGCAAAACAAGCCCCGTTTTAAAGCCACGGCTCTCACTCTGGATTTAGAGAAAAGAAGCGAGTGTGGGTTCTCTTTTTAAGCTTTAAATAGTCATTGATATGGAGAGAGTTCGAGAGAGAAAGGCTTTTCCAATAGAGAGCTAAGACCACAGAGCTAGAACTACAGAGACGGTCTATACACTTAATGTGGATCCGTTTCTGGCAGCTGGATCAGAGGGCTGTGGCCCAAGCTGTCTTTTTGAAATATGGGATTCTGAGCCTATGAGCTCAAGTGTGACTTTGTGTAGTAAATTTGTTCGTTGTTTTTATATAAATATTGTTAATACTTTATCAGTATTTTCAATATTCCAATATACATTATTTACAGCATTGGTCACTGACTGACGTTCATTACAGGGCACTGTTGTCAGATCAGCGCACACAATTTAGAATTTAGTATACAAATTTTAATATATACATAGAAAATAGGTTTATATTTGATGGTGATGTCATGTTTCCTGTTCGTTCTGGGCTGATTTTTGTGGCTTTTTTGTTGTTAATATCGATGTTGAAATGATATTATATCGAATGAAATGTAGAAATATATCGTGATATCAATTTTATCCGTATCGCCCAGTCCTACCCCAAACTACACGTCCATCTCAGAGAAATCAAGACCACACAAATTGGAGTTTTTGTCATAACAGGCACTGTATACGGCACTTACAGCAGACGTAGGGCACCGAGACCCCTGAAAGCTCCTTCCGAGATATGGCTGATTGAGTTGTGGCTCAAACGAAGAGTCTGCAGTTTCACTAGCTTCGCAAAACCCCCTTCAGCCAGCTTTGTCAGGTTGTTATGGGCCAGGAGCCTAACAAGGAAACACACAAGAGCTTGTAACCAGGCTACAGAAGTTGCACTGTGTTTGTTTCTCCATGATTTGTATTCACGTTATTCTTTTATGAAATACCATAAAACGTATTATTCATTAACTTCTATGTAATTATTGTGTGAGTGATTTAGGTTAGACTTTAGGTGAGACTCTAATAAGGCTGGACCTGTCCAGAGTCCTCAGAGTCCAATACATCTCCACCTTTTGGTTATTAAAAATATTACTCACAAACTGACATAAACTATTCAGTAACTAATGAATATGTAATGTATGCAAATTTGACTTCCTGAAATGTAACGTTATTAAAAGATATATGAAGCAGAGAGAGAGAGTGAGAGACACACAGTGAGTGAAGGAGAACTAGCTTACAGCTCCCGGAGCTTCTCGCAGAAGCCCCATCCCTCAGGGTTGAAGCTGGATATGGAGTTGTTGGAGAGGTGAAGGTGCAGCAGAGACTCCAGACCATACAGAGAGCCACTGTTCACCTCCTTCAGACTGTTATAGTCCAAATGTCTGTAAAAGCATAGCAAAACAGCTCAGCTATTACAGCTACACAGGTAACGCCAGCGCAATTTCCCTGTCAACCTGAAGATGAATGACCTTAAATATGATTAGGCATTTCACAAATCTTCACACATTGCACTTGGCCAAGGAAAGACTGTGCGTAGAAACTCCACTTTAGTGATGTTTCCTGAGTTGCAGCAAGTTTTGAGACCAATGGGCAAGAGTGTGTGAATCACGGTCCAATTCTCTCTCTTAATAACTGAATACCAGACGACACATGACCTTCACCACCACCCAAAACAACACACAAAACGTTATTATGGCTTCAACATAGCTTCTAAAGTTTAAAGAAACAGAACAGAATCCATAACCAATAAATTACATTTTGTTATTTGTTATTTTGTATATTATCCTTGAAGAATTCCGCCTTTTCTCAGTTGCGCTTCTCTCAGTCTAACTGGCGCCTCCAGAAGTTTCTCGCTTTTGACTTTTAATGAGGGGCAGGATCTAGACAGTCATTGGCTGCTGAAGTAAAGCCCCGTCAGCGGGAGCGCGCCAATCTAACCCTGATTGGAAAATGGCCGACCGCAAACACAGGTAAGATATATCAACTATTTTTAACGATTATGTCTTTTAGTAATGCACTGTTTGTCAAAGAGGCTTAGACTAGTAACTGGTTAGTCTAAGGTGTGCAGAATGGGTGGGCGGGGCTTAACTGCAGCAGCCAATGACTGTCTAGATCCTGCCCACCATCAAAAGTCAAAAGCGACGAAAAGTCGCCAAAGTCCAGGATACTTCATGGCATGTTTGTGGCTTTTTGTTTCATCATTTGGTCAATCATTGAATTAGAATCACTTTATTGGCCACTGTGTTTGCACACAGAATTCTCCTTATTTAAACCAATCCGTGCAGTAAAACACACATTTACACTCACACTGGAGCAGTTGGGGGTTAGGTGCCTTGCTCAAGGACACTTCAGTCATGACCTGCTGGCTCTGGAGATCGAACCAGCAAGCTTCAGGTTACAAGCTTAGTTCCCTAACCACCAGGCCTCGGCAGGTCCAGTGGGTCCAGTGTGTCTGTGCGTCTAATATCCAGATTTGCTTTAAAGCATACATACATGTAAACCATAAAAACTTTCACTACACTAGAGCACCTGAAACTACGGATACTGGAAGCCTGTGCTAGCATATCTCCTGTGGTGTTGCTATCAGTGTGTGAAGAGTGGGAGAAGAAGGTTGCACTGACAATCCAACACAATGGGCAGCACTTTGAACACATTTTATAAGTGGTCAGAAACTTGTAAATAACTCATGAAAGAATGAAGTTACGTTAAAACCAAGCACACTATTGTTTTTCTTGTGAAATTCCCAATAGGTTTGATGTGTCACATGACCCTCTTCCCGCTGAAAAAACAAAAGTTGGATCCAAAATGGCTGACTTCAAAATGGCCACCATGCTCACCACCCATCTTGAAAAGTTTCCCCCCTCCCATATACTAATGTGCCACAAACAGGAAGTTAATATCACCAACCATTCCCATTTTATTAAGGTGTATCCATATAAATGGCCCACCCTGTACAGGTAACAACTGAATCCACCTACCACTGACAACATGTTATTACTGTATTAAAAGCCTTGTATATATTGTGAAACCTATACAAAAGACTCACAGGGTCCTCATGCGTGCCAGGCCCCAGAATGCTCCATCCGTCAGCTTGCTGATGTTGTTCCTCTGGAGCTTCAGCACCTCCAGACTGGACAAACCCTGAAAGGTCAGGCCCTCGATCAAACGAAGACGGTTTCTGCTCAGCTCTCTGTAAAATACACACCAACACCCACAAAAATAAATCATCAGAGCCATAAAAGAAGTCTCAAGGTACTTAAAGAAGTTATTTATATCCAGAATGTATCTGCAAGGTGTTGTTTTTGTTACTGGATGTGTCAGGTGGTGTAGCTAATGTATCTGTGTCCTTCAGCCAATCAAACCCCTACAAATGACATAATAACATCTCCCTTGGGGCTAAGTTTAAATGGCATTGAAGTGCAGAACAGGGTAACGTCGTTTTGAGAGTCGAGTGTGCATCTGTGCACCCTACAGCAGCGAGCGCCATCAGAGAAACACTATCGCCCGGCCCAGTGAATTAGGTCATCTTTCTATCAGCACCTATAGATGAATTGAGTCTAAGGCATAAATCAAATCCACACTACTCTTCTCTGGCCCTGGGAGCTGGACTGAGGGAGACCTACTTTGATGTGAACAGTCCATTAAAACCAGCTGATCCCTCAGAGCTGTAGCTTTGTACAACTAGATACAAGACCAGGTGTGAGGGTGAGTGTGTGTAATGAGAGAGAGAGAGACCCTGATGGAGGCTATGTGTTCTCCACCTTGTTGCCCCAAGTAGACGACAGATACGGTAACACTCCAGCCACCTGTGGAACAAATCACGCTGAGAGAGAGACAAGGAACTAGAGCGTGAGAAAGAGAGAGAGTGATGGAAGTGAGTGTGCCCCTATTTAGAAGCCAGAGAGAAAGAGAATGAGAGAATGATGGAAGTGAGGGTGCCTCTATTTGTTAGCCAGAGAGAGAGAGAGAGAGAGAGAGAGAGAAATATTGCAGTAAAAAAATTAAAACGAAAGACACTCTCACACACACACACGCACACAGACAAACACACTGTCTGTGTGTATTTATGTCTGTGTGCTTGTGTGTGTGTGTGTGTGTCTGTGTGTATGTATGTCTGTGTGTGTGTGTGTCTGTGTGTATGTATGTCTGTGTGTGTGTGTGTCTGTGTGTATGTATGTCTGTGTGTGTGTCAGTGTGCATGTCTGTGTGTGTGTGTGTCTGTGCGTATGTATGTCTGTGTGTGTGTCAGTGTGCATGTCTGTGTGTGTCAGTGTGCATGTGTCTGTGTGTGTCTGTGTGTGTGTCAGTGTGCGTGTGTGTGTGTGTGACACAGACATGCACACACACACACCCACACACTGACATACAAACACACAGACACACACAGACACATGCACACTGACACACACACAGACATACATACACACAGACACACACACACACAGACATAAATACACACAGACACACACACACACACACACACACACACACAGACACAGACATGCACACTGACACACATACAGACACACACACACACACACAGACATACATACACACAGACACACACACACACACACACACACACACACACAGACACAGACATGCACACTGACACACATACAGACACACACACACACACACACAGACATACATACACACAGACACACACACACACACACACACAGACACATGCACACACACACACAGACACATGCACACTGACACACACAGACATACATACACACAGACACACACACACACACACTGACATACAAACACACACACATGCACACTGACACACACACAGACATACATACACACAGACACACACACACACAGACATAAATACACACAGACACACACACACACACACACAGACACAGACATGCACACTGACACACATACAGACACACACACACACAGACATACATACACACAGACACACACACACACAGACATAAATACACACAGACACACACACAGACATGCACAGACACACACACACACACACAGACATACACACACACACACACACACAGGCACACACACACAGACACACACACACAGACACACACACACAGACACAGACACACACACATAGCTGAATAAATCACCTTTATCCTTCATTATCTCTCCTTATTTTGTCTCTAATTAGTTGTGACAGATGTTAATGTGTCTCTAAGTCATTTCCCATTCTGTCAGTTGCATTCCTTCATGCCACACCTTTCACGCTTCGTCTCTCCGTGCATTCAGAATGACATCTCTCTCTCTCTAATAGCTCTCATTCTAAAATATGTCTCACACACACCAGCTCAAAGCAGATAAAGCCGCAGTGGTTTCATGTGTATGGAGATCAGGTCATGCTGTATCATGACGTACCTGAATCACCTGCATTGGTCCTAAATCGTTAGAACAGTTAATATTTGATTCCACATTTTGCCCAGAATTAAGGGTCAGGTTCTAAGCCACTGACTTAATTTTATAGTGTCCCTACTACACTCACAGCTGGGTGAGCTTGGGCAGTTCCAGGCCTTTGACGGGCAGCTGAGTGAGGCGGTTCCTGCTCAGTCTGAGGACCTGTAGACTCCCGGCCAGGCTCCTAAAAGCTCCCGACTCCAGGTGCACAATCTTATTACTGCTCAGGATCCTGCAGAAACAAATAAAGGGCCGGGATCAGCTTACACACCCTCTTACAACTGTGTAACCTCTTACACAGGGCCAGCAGGGGACCAGTGGGAATGTTATGATGAAATGACAGAAACCTCAAGCTTGAATCCAAGTAGAATTGAATTTTAATGTATATTTACACACTTTATTTCCTCCCCAGCCACTAATAGATAAATGTA